>NC_081786.1:3734718-4034718 GCF_963082965.1 Carassius carassius | reverse complement strand
AAAATTGTATATTATATATATTATATGTGATATAGTTCCTAAACACACAGCCAGAAGCACATTACAATGGTCCAATATCTACACTGATACAAATATAATCACAGCTTTACACATCCAATGGAACAATAAGCTGCATGACGGCAGGACAAATCAGAGACAACTGTGTCTATGAAGTATCCAGTGGACTTTAATAATTCATGAAACTGAAGCACTGACCTCACAGAAAGAGGACCTTTCTTCTATCATTCATGGTGTCTTTTTTCAGTCAGTGTTTTACAGTGCATTTACATATAATGTTTATTAAAAATAAAATAATGTTTATTTCTCCTGTCAGTATCACTGAATAAATAATCTAATTTCTTCTTCGAGTAATAAAGTATAAGATAGTATAAACAATAAATAAAACTAAACTGTTAAATATAAATAATATACAAAAATATTTATTTTAACAAATTAAGTCATTTTCTGTTTAATTCCTTCTGTCCATATCATTTCATAAATAATCATATTCTTTATTGTATAAAAAAAATAAAAATACATAAAGTTAAACTATTAAATATATTACTTTTATATATATATATAATTTTATATAATGAATTCTGGCAAATACAGCTATAATGTATATGACTAAAAAGGTGAGTTGAAAGACTGAATATTAGTTATATATATTAAAAAGCCTTGACGTTCTGTAAAGAGCGTGGCTGGGACAACAAGCCTCCAGCATCTTAAGATAAGGGAAGAAATCACAGGCAAGACACGTCTACATGTGTTCTGGGTTACACTGAATCAGATCCACTTTCTGAAAGGAGCTGAGAGCAATATCCTGTATGAGTCAGCAGAAACACGCTTTTATTTATACATATGAGGGTCACAGAGAGCCTGTGAAGCTAACATTTCCATAAAGCAGTTTTATTTTCACTCTACAATATAAATGTGTCTTTGTATATCGTGCTATTCTTTGAAGACAAAATGACAATAGACTACAGGGTCAGTCTAATGGAGAAACTTTAGGGCTAAATGTAAAGTGCATAATTTCCACAGAAAACCGAAGAGCAAAAAATATTATTCAAAGGGTTTCTCCAAACACTCCCATAGACCAATTGGTTGAGTCAGTGTTGCAGGGTGTGATGCTCAAAATATCGGCAAATACAGCATATTAAGAATTATCATAAATATTAAGAGTTCACCTAACCAGCTCAGATGTTGACTGACAAAATAAGTACTGTGGCTTTGAAGCTCAAGCAGTTTTATCTCACAGCCAGACCATTCTTTACCATGGTAATGTCTATTGGCCGCAATGTTTTGTATGACATGTGACATGATGTCAAAGCACAATGAGCCCTGCCATGGCTCTCTTATACTGAATGTCTTTGGAAGCTCTGTTTAATTGTCCATCATTTCTACAGGACAGTTTTGACCTGTTTCTAATCAATACATTGTTAACCCTTAACCTCAATCATCAATGCAGTTAAAGGTTAAGGTCATTTATTCAGCAAGTTCATTACTACTTCTGCCATGGCAACCTGACCCTCCTGAACCCCACAAAGGAAAAACGATATTTAAAATTCCCTTTACCATCACAGTCGACCGCCTTCAGCAAATATTTAACCTATTAAAAACACTTAACATCAAAATGTTTAATTCAATGTGTTGCTTATTCTTATTAAAATTTACTACGATTTATGAGTGAAATTATTTTCAAAGTAAATACGACACAAAAATATTTTGTGTATAAATTACAGGTAGACTAGAATTTTATATAAAAAACAAAAACAAATGAGTGGCAGTTACTTATACCACCATGTTTCTAGAACAATGGTCCTATACACTATGTATTTATATTATGCTACAGTGTAGCGTAGTCAAAAAAAATGATAAGCAGCAAAACTGTTTCCAACATTGATTACAAATCAGCATATTAGAATGATTTCTGAAGGATCAATGTAGACTAAAGTAATGATGCTGAAAATTCAGCTTTGCATCAGAGGAATAAATTACATTTTAAAGTAAAACCGCTATTTTAAATCATAGTAATTTCTCACAATATTAGTTTTTACTGTAATTTTTTAATGTAAAGTCTTAATGAACATATGACACTTTTTTTTTTTTTTTTGAAATCTCACCGAACTCAAACTTTTGAACGGTTGTGTATATATGCATTTAGGATATTTTTGGTTTTCATGACCTTGGTCCCTGCTTGAGAGCCACAGTTCTAAGGTGTTGTGGCTGGTTGCCAACATGCTGCTATGCAGTCGCTAAGGTGTTTTTGATAGTCGTTAGGTGGATGCTCACTGGCAAAAAGGCCCGCCCATATTCTGCTCTCTAGGCTCGGGTCCCTCCTTCAGTGCAACGGTTTCAACAATTTCTTATTGTATGACTTCATGGTCAAAAGCAGGAAAATCTACTCTTTATATACTTTGCATAAATGTGCATCAAAAGTATTGGATAAGAAACCTAACATATATAATCATTGTTTTTTTTTGTTTTTTTTTTACATTTTGACAATTCTGTTGCATTTACAATTGTTGTTTAATGTACAAAATTGTTAATACCTTGCACCCTCACCCTTGAAAGAATATGTTTCTTAACATACTAAAAATATAAGACAAACAAGAGCTTTGTCCAGAGATGATTGTGCAGCGCAGTTTAGAGATACTAATTTTTCTGGAAGAGCTGTTAATAATTGGAATAATTTACCAAATAATATTATACAGTGTTTTACCTTTGAAAAGTTTAAGTTACATTTGAAAATATGGTTAAAGATGAGTCAAGTTTGTGATCACTGAATATTCTTGTGTTTTGAAAGGGTTACACAACTTTGGGTGTTGTGTATTTATAAAATAAATAAATGAACACCGTACGGAATCGTGCATGTCCGTAGCTCAAACAGATTGGGGGCTGTAATTTACAAATCCTTAAAAGAAATAGCAAAGCAATTATTTTAAAGCATTATTATAGATAAAGCCAAAAGCAATGGTTTGAAGGAAAAAAAACAGATTTGTTTATTACAAATGCACAGCTTTTTACTGCACAAGACATTTATTGATGGACATGATTTATGTGGATTACTTATAGTGATGTTTTTATCAGCTGTTTGGACTCTCATTCACTGCAGAGGATCCATTGATGAGCAATTTGTCCAAATTTTGGACATCCACAGTACATTTTTATTTTCATCAAACACACATTAAAATAAAATACGACCTTAACAGCATTGTTGAAAAGCAATTTATATTGGAAACATTATTGATGAATTACTGATTTGGATTCGATACAGTTTTCCAACTACTGTTTGGTATTATTGAAACATTTAACAACACTGAGGGTGATAAATTAAATGTAAGCATTTTTTTAAAGCATTATTAACTATATTTTAAAGCTCACAGAGAATAATTACCCGGGCGGCTGCTGCCACACCCTGGGTGATGACGTTAGATGGCAGCTGCTCTCATTATGTTTGAATAATGACAGAAGTGTGTGGACATGATACAGAGACAGACTGACTGCACATTGTGTTCAAATGGGAAATTACCAAGCTAGAAAAAGCCAACACTATACCGTTATTTACAACAGCTTTCAAGTACAAACAAACTGTAGTTCAAGTCAGGCTTAAATTGCATTTGGGTTCGGCACTTAAAAAGCTTGTTTACACTTTACAATGTCAGAACATTTAATGTTGTCATGAAAGCCTGCTACCCTGCTCAGGTTTGCTAAACTATACAACATTTTCAGAATGCTTGTGCTAAATTCACTTTCTGCTAAAGGCCTTAGCTGTGCTTTCAGCTCTCAAGATCACACATCTCACCCCACACTAGAATTCTGGGTCATCTGGTCCCCGTCATAACAAGCTTAGAGAGCAGTTTTGTGTTCAGGGCTTGCAGTGCAACAAAAGCTGACAGCTACACAGAATATTCTTGGTCTATTTAACAGGGGTCAATGCTGTGGAAAAGGGGGCTCTGTTCGCCACCCAACCCCTGCCTTCCACACTGAAACACAGACACAGACAAGCATCTAACCCTGCTTAAGCACAAACCCTCATCACCATAATAAAACAGAGATCTCGTGGGAGAGGGAGGGGTGGATCACAGAGGAATCACTTCCCAAAACCCAACTGCAACAGTGCCTTATGCTGCACAGATTTAAGACATTTCTAGACACAAACAAGCACACCGTTAGGACAAAAAATAAAATAATCAAAAGTCAGTACTTCAGCAGACTCAAATCCATTATTTCTGCTGCATTTATTACATGAATTCTTCCATTTCCGTTGTTTACCCACCTAAAATGTAATTCATTACTACCTACCGATTCTACACCTACACGATTACATAATCTAGGAATATAATACACTTATTATTTATTATATAAAGATAGGTAAATAATTGGTTTGACTAACATACACCTTTGTTTGGATTCTTTTTTAATCATGTCTAGGTCACACGTAACAGTAGTTCTTAAATAAGCAAGCAATAAGCTAAATGATTCTTATTACAAGAGTCACAAGGCATATGTTTACAATTTTATTCTATGTAGTGATTGTTTCATTACGGCAAAAAATATATATATAAATACATATTTTTGCAAACAATTATTGAAAAAAAATGTATCTCTCTATATATAAAACACATCTGATAATAAACAAAAGATAGATTAAATAATACAATGAAACAATCCATTCTTTTCCATATTGACATACTATTAGATTTAATTAATATTTTGAATGAGTTTATATTTAAAGCTTTTATTAATATTTTGAATGTTTTTTTTATGTTTTCGGTTTGAGTTTCAATTTTAGTTCAGATGTTAGTGCTGTGTTTTCTTATTTTTTATAAAATATATATATATAATCATTCCATACCAGCTAGAATGCTGATGCCATCAAAGTAAAAAACATTCTTTCCAAGTACCACAAAATTAACATTTCCATTTTTAAACAATATGCTGATAATATAAAAAATTACCTTAAAAACCATTTAATTGTACTATATACATTGGTGCTCCTCATAGCGAATAGTATGTATATATTTTTATGTATATTGTCATATGATGAGAACTTGTCATACTATAGCATGTTTACTTTTCCATTTGAAGTCAAAATCTCCTTTCCACTAAGTTAACTCGGCCACGTTAAACACGGATGCTAATTCTGAGCCTGTGGTGCAACACCACACCTTAGGATGCACAGATGCAGTCTTATCAAAAATAAAGCAAAACTATTCTAATATTTCAGAGCATATGTCATGCAATGCCACCCTTCCAGGGTGTGTTTGGGCCCAGGGTGACGAGGCAGCGTCTAAAGGAGAGAGAACCATGACCAAGCAATGACACAGGCGTGCCCGCCGGACCACATGCACCATTAATCCCTACAGCATCCTAAAGACAGACATGCACCAGATGAGCTATTCACCTAGAAGCGGGTTTAACACAAACAAACATGCAGGGCTATTGAGCTGAAAACACCAAGCCACGCTTCAGTGTAAGGAGGATGGAGAATAAACACTGACACACTAACATTCCTGACCTTACAGACAGATATAGCAATAGTGCAAAAAGAAAACAATCCTCCCTGCAGGCTTTAAAAGGCTCTGATGTATGTTTGGCCCCCCTTGTGGATAGCATTTGTGCATGCGTCAGGTCCTTCCTATGCAGGCCATTCCAACAATGCTGTCTCTCTCTACATTTTGCCTTCAGATGGAGTAAACCCTCTTTCTAGTATCATATCTCATCCATGTTCAGATGTCCACTGCTTTTATTAAAATAAATAAGAAAAGCAGCAGCCCATAGCAGCAGAAGACAGAAGCCGGGTACTCACCTTACACTATCTACTCCATTTTTCCATCCAGTGCGGTGTGTGAGGGAGGTGCCTGCTATACGATCCACTGCAGGGCTGCCTGCCTCGAGCAGCCCTTGCTGGACGGATGCTGGTGATGTAGCGCCTTTCAGGAGAGCAGCCCAGTTACCTTGGAAACTGAGGAGTGATGGAGTGGCCGTGCTGCGCTGCCATTGGCTGGAGAGGGGTGGTGCTCAGCTGTGGGGCCCCCGGTGGGTGTGGCTACAGAGCAGAGAGGAAGCAGAACTGTGAAAACAGATGCACTACATCAGAGAGAGGGGTGTCGTTTTGCAGGAACATACACAGATTTTGTATTTTGTAACTTTAAATGGCATTTAATATATAGAATTAGTTCCTTAAGCTCTTTACTTATTTCCTCGTGTTCCTCTCAAAATAGACTTTTTTCTTTCCTACTAAAACTTTTTAGAAGCATGGTAGAGCGATGGTCTCAAATGATCATTTTCAATATTTAAACAGTTAAAGTAATATGGAACAGCACTTTACACTATAAATATTAAAATACGATTTAATATTGCTCTTTATATAATTTGTTGTTATTTATTAGTGTTTTATATCAAAATATCAAGTTTATGGGTAACATTTCAATATTAAATCAAATAATTAGGCCTAACCAAATAATACAGTAACAAGAATAGCCTATTTTTTTATTTTCATTATTTACTGCCATTAACGTCGGATTATTTATTATTATTATTAGTCACCTTATTTTCGCATCATTAGACAACAAATCCTCGGTATACACAGCACTGCAGGTGTGGAATAATGGTGGCAAAGGTGCAGCCTTGATTTATTCGGGTACAACTGGTTCATTCACATGTAATTTTGTGTTACAATTCATTTAAATTTAATTTCGGTTCGGACATGACCAAAAGAGAGGATGTCTGAGTGGATAAAGTGCTAACTTTGTAAATAATCCAACCATTTTAACCACGTTAGACGCATTCACGCCCATTGCAAGATAAGCACCTGCTGAAGTACAAACATGATAGGCGGGCTTTATCGCGATGACAGTGCAATCAGCCAATCAGAGCGACGTGGAGGCACTGCCTAGAACTCGTAAGTAAGTAAATAAATGGCATGTGACCGACGCTATTTAAGAGAGGAAGATTATCTTTAAATAACGACGTTTAAAAAGAAAATTATTATTTGGAGCAAAATTTGAAGAGTATGTTTAACATTTACTAGTCGTAAAAGTAATGTTTCAATGCATATGTAATATATACTATTATAACTATATATTCATGTGTAAATAAACATTTATACGTGATATATTATAACATGTATTAAAAAATAAATTTGACATTATTTTATTTTACTTTTTATTCTTGGACGGAATTTTCATTTTAGATTGAAAAAGTAAACTAGTGCGTCTCATCAAAACACTTGCATTAGTTTATGAAACCACTGGATGGCGACAAAGTTGCGCTTTACCTTTGATGCAACCAAACAGGCTATTCATTCGTCTATTCTGCTTAATCGATCGAACCAAGAAAATCTGCTGATGAAAGGGTGTAGTTTCCCTGAGCATGACTAACCTAAACCTAAATTATAAAATTTTTTTTTTTTTATTATAAAAGAATGTTTACTAAAAAAGTTACGAAAAAAACATCGACAAAAAAAGTATTATAATCAGAATATATAAAAAATGTAGGAAGAAATTATTCATTTTCATTTTTTTATAACATATATATATATATATATAATAAACTAGTCTAAAAAATAAATTAGTAGCCTACATGGAATTAAATGTTCAGCTAAAACCAACCACCGGGCCTTTCATTTATTGTTTTGACATAAAAGAGCTACACGCAAAAAAATCTAACGGCCCTGAGGCTATATTGTCAACTCTTCTATTTTAGTTTTCATTGAAAAACTGCCCTTATGTCACTGCAGATGATGCTGCGGTAGATCTTTCTGAAACGATGACATCATCCCCCTGGCCTTGGCAGTGGAGACGAACACACGAAACACACTCCATTTTGGCTCCCCTCCAGAGTGAAACCTAATATTCCATCCCTGATAATCTTAGAGCCAACATGGCGGACCAAGAGAGACAGTTTCCTGATTGTTATTGCTCATGAAGGAAGTATGCCGTGAAGCCCTTTAACGAAAGAAATGCGCCCTCATTGGTTTTCACGGTGTTTACGGAGCGAGAGCCAATCATACGTGCCCGCTGATCCAGGTGATATCCCTCCTACCAGTATCTCCGGAGTAGGTTTATTTTGGTTTACCCCCCGCTCTTGTGCCGCCGCCATTAGAGCCAGTCACATCGGCAACCGAAATGGGAATTCCGGTATTTAAAACCCACTAAAACCCGCTTTGATCCGAAGATCGCCGTGGCGCTTTGGGTTTCAGAGGGAGGGAGATAAATAACATGGGAGTTCGGCCGCAGAATCGCTCTGCTGTCGCCGTAGATTTTCGGTACTGAGCTGGATTTGGACCCGATCGGATTGGGTTTCGGTAGGACAGACGCTCGGTTTGCAGAAGAGCGAACTCGGGCACGGTAGTGTTTGCAAACTGAAGTGTGGAGGGCAAAGACAGGTAAGGGCCTTGATATTTCTGTGTGGGAAAAAAAAATCACTGTAACACTTTATGCAACAGGGAAAATTAATGAATTTTTTTTAGTTTCCTAAAATGCTCGCCTATATATATTTTTGAAATAATTATTAATGTATTTATTTTAAAATTTATTTGTCATTTTAAGGAAGTGAAAATGTCAATAGACAGTGTACAATCTGAACAGAAGTAGCTGTTTGTGTTTATTTACAGTGCAGATTGTGATTCGGCTAAAATCGACACCTTGGTGTGTAATTCCGAAGCGAGCCGAGAGTGTTTTTACAATGTATCAGCGCAGAGTTTGTGCTGGATACATTTGAACTGGATACATTCGAATTGGATACGTTATAGCGGCGGAAATGCTTTCACAATCCATTTCCAGCGCCCGTTATATATAAACTCCTCTCACCGTTATAACCCGGTTCCAGTCGTGTAAAAAGAGGTTTGTGTCAAAAACCTACCGAGAAACTGCTTCCAGCAGTTTGACAGCTCACTATCCAAAATGAGAGATTTTGACCCCTTCAAAACATTTAACCTAATTTCGTAAGGCAAAACCTATATTGTCTTAAAGTTTTTGATATAAAATGTGAGGTATAAAAAGTATAGTATTAGATGGTTCTGAGTGATTATCATATATATTATGTTACACCAAACAAAATAGGCCTATATGATACTTCAAACTACAGTATATATAATGCTTTGGTTTTGACTATTGATTAATTTGTCTTCAGTAACTGGCTTTTTGTTTGTTTTATTCCATTTGTATATATATATTGTATATATCATTTGCATATCATATACCATGGTATTCTTTGACATGCTTTGAAATGTCATGTAAATTCTGTGGTTTGTGTATGTGAATCATTCAGGACCACATTATTACCATCTTTATCACAGTACCATGTTAACGTTAACACCATAGTCAAGGAAATCTAGGCCGTCATTAATTTTTTATTTTTTTTAAACGAATGTTAATAACCAAATGAGAGTGTAGGAATGTAGGTCAAAGGATGTGACCGTTTGCCCCAGTGAGCTGGATTCATCTGTCGTTGTCCACCTGTTAGGACTGTGAGGAATAATCCAGAGTCCTGATAAAAAACCTTTCAGAATAAATTGTATTGTGCTTTTTAGTACAGTAGCAAATGGAAAGCTTAAGATCATTCACAAAGAGGGAGAAACATGTGAATGAAAAGACCTACCAAAGAGATTTGAGAAAAGCACAGAATATACATGCACTGTCGTGTATGCTATCAGGGCTCATTGTGATTTATGCTGATTTCAATGCTATGTTTATTTTGTCAACCTTTATGCTTTTTGTCATCATTATTTTGATCAAGTGCATGGACATTTATAAGTAGTCCAAGCCAGTTAAAAAAGGAAACTGCAATGCATTGGTTTGTATTAGATGGTACTTTTGTATTTACCATAGATCATCATATTCTTATGCAATGATATTTACCTGGTACTTCAGAAAAACCTTTGTTTCAAATTTGTAAGTGACTTGAATTTAGGATTTTGACAATTAAAGAAAATGGTAAATGTGAAAATAGCCTGCACTATTTCTAGGTCACTAATCAAATGTAAGCAAATTTGTGACATCGACCATGTAAGTCCTTTGTACAAAAGGTCCATTGAAACACAAGATGCTCTTGGAACATTCTCAGACCTTGCTGCATTACATGAATTATCGGTTTTTGTTCTTTTTTAGAATTTGTGGATTAAATCAAATTATAGCAAAGGGGACAAGCCAAATAGTGTTATACAATTCAGTCAAAGTTTTAGGGTCGGTATGATTAAAGTAAAAATAATAGTATTGTGAAATATTATTAGAATTTAAAAGGAATATTTTATATTTTTATATATGTTTTAAGTAATTTATTCCAGTGATGCAAAGTTGAATTTTCAGCATCATTACTCCAGTCTTCAGTGTCACATGATCCTTCAGAAATCATTCTAATATACAGATTTGCCACTCAAGAATATTGATATATATGGAATATTACAATTGTCTTACTTTAATATGTCCTTGCTGAATAATATATTTTTTAAAAAGGCATTATTTACTCTGAGACCTTTGGATCCCACTGTAAATCAACATCATTTCTATTATCAATCCACATAGCTCTTTCCCCAGCAAGAACTAAACTTTGCCTGTCTGTGACTATTGCAGGAGAAGCTGGAGGTGCTGTGAGCGTGAGCGAGTGAAAGCAGGTAAAGAACGGAGGAGCGGCGGGAGGGAGGGAGGGGGGGCGATCAGTTACGGTGACCGGCGCGAGCAAGGATGACAGATTTTGGCTTGAAGTGGAGCTGCGAGTACTGCACCTACGAGAACTGGCCGTCCGCCATCAAATGCACCATGTGTCGGGCCCAAAGGCACAACGCGCCCATCATCACAGAGGAACCCTTCAAGAGCAGCTCCAGCCTGGACCCGCAGCTCTGCACCACACAGCTCATCTGCCCTGACTCCAGCGCCCGGCCTCGGGTGCGGATCGCCGATGAGCTGCCTGAGACCAGCAGCAAATGGTCCTGCCAAATGTGCACCTATCTGAACTGGCCCCGCGCAATCCGCTGCACGCAGTGCCTCAGTCAGAGGCAGCAGGGCTCCCAACACGGCCCGCTCAGTCCGTCAGAAGCACCACAGACATCGGACTCGGGGTCCAGACCTACTCCGATCACCTCAGATCCGTGCGAGGAGTATAACGACCGGAATCGGCTTAACATGCACGCGCAGCGTTGGCCGTGCTCGGCTTGCACCTATGAGAACTGGCCGAAGAGTCTGAGGTGTGTGGTTTGTGACCACCCCAAACCCAGCGGTTCGCCCGAGGCGCCTCAGCAGGATTCGGAGGCGGAGAGCGCCACGTCCCCGTCGATAGTGAACGAGCAGGAGCGGGATAAGCTGAGGACAGCGGGGGGAGGGGGGCTGAGCAGAGGCAGACAGAGGAAACTCTCTCCACCTACGTGTAAAGGGCAGGCGGAGGTGAAGATCGAGCTGGCGTCGGGAGCGGTGGGTAGCGATAACGAGCAGGAGGCGGACTTTAAAAAACTCAAACAGATCCGGAACAGGATGCGGAGAAACGACTGGCTCTTCCTGAACGCCTGCGCTGGTGAGAAATGAACCCCATTAGTGCTAGATACAATTTCCCCAAAATGTATTTGAACACTTAAAATTCATTTTGAAAATATCATTGCATTAGATTGGGTGTCTGTAATATCTGCACTCAGATGCTGCAGGAGCTTTTCTCCTCACTAACTTCACATCAGTTTTGCTTAATGTCTTTTAGTCAGCTGGTGGTTTGGTGAAACGTTTGTTTTTGTTTTTTTTAATCAAACATCTTTATGTGAAATGTTTTGCTGCTCAAGAAGCAATTCTTATTATTTTCGATGTTGAAAACATTTGTGCTGCTTCATATTTTTTGTGATCCTTTTTTCAGGAATTTCAAATAGAAAGTTTAAAAGAACTGCATTTATTTAAAATCTTTTATAATATTATAACTATTTACTGTTACTTTGTCAATTTAATGTGTCCTTGCAGAATAAAAGTATTCATTTATATTAATTTATAAGTCATACCCCTAAACCTTTGAACAGAAGTGCACATATACCTAATTTTTTTTATATTAAAATAAATATCACCTTTCATAATGTATTGACATTATGGTAACACTGTACAACAAGAATTTCTGAACAATAATCCAGTAGCAAACATGAAACTAATATATTGAACAATATTGAGAAATATATTATTTCAGCATTTAATAGTCTTTGAAAATGTTAAATAATAAAAAAAACAATTGTAAATGTTAATGCTTTTGATTTAAAAAGTAGTTAAATGAGCAATAACTCGTGTGAATTAAATTCTCTATAAGTATTTTTATGTAGTTTACTAGTGTTGACCTTGTTATATATTGTTACGTGAATTATCAGTTGTGACTTTTGAGACTTTGTACAATATCTTCTCCCTTTTGCTCACTATTTGATTGGCATGTTTTACCGGATGTGAAGCTGAAATTCAAAGCTGAATCTTTTGATATCAACTGGTATCAAACCTTTATTTTCATCACGAAGCCTGTGGGAGATGATTTGCATACGCATGGTTTGATTTTGTCTCGTGGGCTTTGGTACTAGGGAACACTTCTGTTAGCACTCTGCTTTCCTGCATCAGGGTATGAAATCATTGATCTCTAAAGCAGCGCCACTGTCTTCTGGGAAATACATATAGCTCCTATAGGTCTGATGGGAAGTGAATCTGAAATTTATACTGCAACTTCAAAGAGCTGTGAAAGAGGAAGTCAACCTACTCATATGTAATGCACACTTTCATCAGGTGTAGTGGAGGGGGATCTGGCTGCCGTGGAGGCGTACAAGTCATCAGGCGGTGATATCGCACGTCAGCTAACCACAGACGAGGTGCGGATTCTCAACCGTTCGTCTGCATTCGATGCTGGGTTTACTCTGGTGCATCTGGCCATCCGCTTCCAAAGACAAGACATGCTTGCGGTGCTGCTCACGGAGGTCAGAGTTTTTACATGCGTAAATGGAGAGAAGTCGTCTCATATTGTAAAATGATTCTATATTTCTGAATGTACTTCAGGTGTCTCAGCAGACGGCGAAGTGTATACCGGCTCTGGTGTGTCCTGAGTTAACAGAACAGATCCGCAGAGAGGTGGCGGCAGCACTTCACAGGCGTAAAGGAGAGTTTCCCTGTTGCTTCTTCACTGACCTCGTCACCTTCACATTACCAGCAGGTGATCACTCAAAAATATTTCCCTTCTCATGCATTCAGACCACATGAGTCACAAAAACCTATTCCAAGTGGGTTATTAAAGTTAACTTAAACTGAAACCATGAAACAGTTTCTGTTTCTTGAAATAAAATAAACTTTAACTAAATCAAAATAAAGTAAAAAAAAAAGAAAATACTAAATAAACGTTTACCTTAAAATCCACTTAAGATGTTAAGATTGATACTTGATTCTTGATACCAGAAACATTGCAATTTAGTTCTTCATTATGAAGGGATCTATAATATATAATGAAATGTTGTAAATAAAAGTATAATGAAATATGTGACCCTGGAGCACAAAAACAGTATTAATTATTTGTAGCAATAGCCAAAAAAACATTGTATGGGTCAAAATGATTGATTTTTCTTTTATCCCCTAAATCATTAATATATTAAGTAAAGGCCATGTTCCATTAAGATATTTTGAACATTTCCTAGAGTAAATATATTAAAACGTAATTTTTGATTAGTAATATGCATTGCTAAGAACTTCATTTGGACAACTTTAAAGGTGATTTTCTCAGTATTTAGATTTTTTTGCACCCTCAGATTCCAGATCTTCAAATAGTTGTATCTCGGCCAAATATTGTCCGATCCTAATAAACCATACATCAATGGAAAGCTTTCAGATGAAAAATTCTGAAAAATCTGATAAAAAAAAGTACCCTTATGACTGGTTTTCTGGTCCATGGTCACATATAAGCATAAACGCATAAAAGTTTTTTAACCATGTAGATTGAAATGTGATTATCACATCAAATAAGTATTAAAATGTAAAACATCATGAAATATAAATTGAAATACACCTTGACATAAAATGTGATGGACAACATAAAATATCATGAAATAATTGAATACATTGTGAAATGTTGCAACCAATAAATATAAACCTAATGAAAAGTAATATTGTTTTAGTATATTTGATACTATAATAATTGTTATTGTTATTTTGAATCAATTTTAGTTTTAGTTATTTTAGTACATTGTTAAACTAAATAAGAAACAACCTTTAGAAAATAGCAGATTTTTAATATTTCATTTTATTTCAGTTCATTTTATTTCAAATAATGATTTTTTTTTATAGTTTTAGTTAACTATAATAACCCTCATGAAAGTGAGTATACATAAATAAATAGGGTGTGAAATGTATTTATGCAAAAAGTGTCCTGATATATACCTTGTAATGAGCATTGTGTAAAAGTGGTAGAAAAATCCATAATGTGTCTTAATTTTTTATTTTCTTCTATAGATATTGAGGACCTTCCCCCAAATGTTCAAGAAAAACTGTTCGATGAGGTCCTGGATCGAGATGTACAAAAAGGTGACGCTTCAGCATTTATTTTATGGTTTAAACCTGATAAAAATGGGCAGCACATTAAAACATTGAGTTCCTCAACTAGTTCTACTTCAGGACAATGGATATTTTGATGGTAAACTGTGGTCGGCACAGCGTTGGCCTTGTTTGCAAGTTAACCCGTATTTAATTGATAGGGGTTGTGTTTTCTTTTACCTTGCATAATTTGTCCCAACTTTTAAAAATGTATCTGCCTATTTGATTTTGCTGTCCCATTATACAGTTAGTTTAATTTTTTTATTTGCATTTAGTATCAGAACAAGCCCATGTCCTGTTATTGGGTCATGGCCCATCAATTGAGAAGAATCTGATCTAGAAAATGCCTTAGCTGGTCTATTTCTGTTGCATCCCTGAAGAGCAGCGTGCAGCTAGCAGTTACAAAATGTATTACTGGATGTGCGAAGAAACGCATTGAGAAACTGATTTATTTTGGTGTTCAGAGCTGGAAGAGGAGTCTCCCATCATTAACTGGTCTCTGGAGCTGGGCACACGTCTGGACAGCCGACTGTACGCTCTGTGGAACCGAACCGCTGGAGATTGCCTTCTGGATTCAGTGTTACAGGCCACATGGGGGATTTATGACAAAGACTCTGTCCTGAGAAAAAGCCTCAACGATAGCTTGCACGACTGCTCTCACTGGTAAGACTGGACATTAATAGAATAACACATGAATTTTGAGATTTGCAGCTGAAGACAAAATTATTAGCCCCCTAAAAATAAATCATTATTTTTTTTAACCATTCCTGTTTAACAGAGAGAAGTTTTTTCATAACAGCATAATAAACATTAACATAATAGTGTATATAGGAAGCTTGGAATGTTTGTAATTTAAATAGAAACAAAATTATAACCAACAATGAAAAAAGTCTACAGGCCAAAATTAATAGCCCTCTGATGTTAATAGTCAATGATGTATCCCTTTTCTGTGGTTTGATAGCCTTTAGTTGTTTGTTGTAGTTCTCAACAAGTTTCAGGCATGACTCCTGAGGAGTCACAGTACATTCCTCCTTAGCAAATATCTCAGGCTCCTCTAGATTTGTTGATCTCCTGTCATGGACTCCGGTCTTCAGTGAGCCCCACAGATTTTCTATTGAATTCAAGTCTGGGGTTTGTGCAGACCAGTCAAGGATGTTTATTTTGCTCATTTGGAGGTAGTTCTACACCAGAAATTAGGTATGCTTTAAGTTGCCATCGTGCTGGAAGACAAAACGTCGACCCAAACCATGTTTTGTTGCAGATTGCCTCAAGTATTTCTCAATGGGGTGTAAAAACTTTTTTTTTTTTGCTTTAAGTTGATTTGTCTGAGGCCATTGGCAGATATTTCTTTCTTGTTTTAATCATAAACTCACTTCATTTTGATCATTTTCTCATAAAACTAGACCAGTTCTTTTGCTTCTCAACTAAATGTATCTTTTTAGACATTTGAACTGTAAAACAAGACAAAAATACTATACTACTATTACTAAAAAATACTATACTTCTAATACTACTAAATACTAAGGAAGAACAACTTTTTTTTTTTTTGTTACAGTAAAAGTTATTATTATAATTTACTTTTTGGGAGAGCAGATGTATTCAAGGAATTCCTCCTTTTTGGTAAAAAGTAAGTAATGGAGATCGGTTGGAAGTTGTATTTTCAAACTTTGAAGTGATGCTGACTCGAGACATTTACATTTAGAAACTTTATTGGAGAATTGTCTTCCATACAATTTATTCCTCACATTTTCTTTACTTGGTCTTAAAAAGGTCATAGACCATAAACCTGCAGAAACTCTGTTTTAGTTAACTTTAAAGACCCTGAGTCATGTTAACTACCCAGAACACCCTAGTATTGTTTTGCAAATGTGGCAGCACACGTTTTCTTCAGCAAAAGATTTTTGTTATCTTTGCTTAATTGCATCTGGGTTTATTCACATCTGTGTAATTGCATCTGTGAATTTTATCACAGATATAATGTTTGTGTTCCAGGTTCTACACGCGCTGGAAAGAGTGGGAGTCCTGGTATTCCCAGAGCTTCGGTTTGCATTTTTCTCTGCGGGAGGAGCAGTGGCAGGAGGACTGGGCCTTTATACTGTCATTAGCCAGTCAGGTAAGTAACCAGATGAGAAAACATTCGGATCTCACCACCTACTGAGATAGCTGCAGTTGATTCATACAGAAACGCATACGCAGACATGCATCCCACCCGAGAGGATGAGGGCTGAACAGATGTCTGAGCAATGAGCACTTTTAATAGCGCTGTTTCCATTAGTCGGTTGTTTCTATACAGATCTATGGAATATTTTGGCACTTACATTGTGCGTAAAGTCAACATGGCATTAAAACTGACTATATGTACATTCAAAATACACATTTTTGTTATTGTGAATAATTCATCAGTGTTTGTTATTCCAAAGAAACAAAATTATTTTCTTTGTATGCTTTTATCACGATTTAACCATTTGGTCCAACTCTAAACTAAAAGGTTTTATTTTTGGCGGCTTTGAATGGATTATTGAATATCAATGTTAGATTATGAAAGTAAAATGAGTTGCATTAGCTGTTTCATATTGAATTATTTTTCTTATAATGAAATATTCAGATGAGTTTGGGGAAACATAGCATTGAGGATTCTCTAGTAAAACAAACCAGTTGTTTTATCATTTATTGTGGTTCTCTTTCTCTCTCTCTGTCTCTGTTCTTGTATCATCTTCCTGCAGCCGGGTGCGAGTTTAGAGCAGACGCACGTGTTTGTCTTGGCACACATCCTTCGGAGGCCTATCATAGTGTACGGTGTGAAATATTACAAGAGCTTCAGAGGAGAGACGCTGGGATACACACGCTTTCAGGGTGAGCTGTGATTAAGTGTGCTACGCTAGTGTGTAGATATTTCCATTTTATTTGGTTTGCTCAATTTGCAACAGCTGCTTCTCAGCTCTAGAAGGACAGATTGGCCTACGATCACTATCCATATAGACAGATATATACACTACTGTTCAAAAGTCATTAAGTTTTATTGTATAATATATATATATATATATATATATATATATATATATATATATATATATATATATATATATATATATATACACACACACTCACTGGCCACTTTGTTAGGTACACCTTGTTGGACCCACTTTTGACTTCAGAACTGCCTTAATTCTTCGTGGCATAGATTCAACAAGGTTTTGGAAACATTCCTCAAAGATTTTGGTCCATATTGACACACAAAATCCCCCCCAAAAATATTAAGTGGCATAAGTGTTTTCAACATGGTAATAAAAAGTTTCTTTAGCAGCAAATTATTTGAATAATTTCTGAAGGATCATGTGACGCTGAAGGCTGGAGTTATTGCTGCTGAAAATTCAGCTTTGCATCACAGGAATAAATTCTATTTATAATATCTTCAAACAGAAACCAGTTCTTTTAATTGATGTAAATATTGTTATAATACACAGTTTTTACTGTATTTTTGATCAAATAAATGCTGCGACTCTGCTAGTGAGCAAAAGAGACTTTTTTTTTTAAAAATCACACCAATCCAAAACTTTTGAGTGGTAGTGTGTATATATAAATTCAAATGTGATATATAATTTATATATTCATATTTCATACATTAATATAAAAGGTTTTTATGCAAGGAAGGTTTACTCAAAAAAATATTTAGAAACAGAATATATGTATCATCCTTCAGTAAATCACAAAAATAGGTTCAGTTGTCAGCTACAAAAAAAAATCCAAATCTCTTCCAACTGATTGACTTGGCTGAAGTGTTGATTTAATTATAAAGAGCTTGTCACTGCATATATCTGACGATTATAATCATTTTATCAGTACTTACAGGGATGATTAGTGTAAGCACATTAGCATTATTCTCTGGGCTGTTTGGCCACGTCAACCAAGAAATGTGTGATCTATTATATCTGCGGCTGACAGGCTGTTATTGAAACGGCCAGCAGAAACAATCCATATATCTGTCAACACTCTGTTGACTGCAAACACAGTGTTGGTTTTTAGGGTCAGTGACACAGTTTCTGTAATTACTGCTTGCTTTGGCTGTTATCTTGTAGGTGTTTACCTGCCTCTGTTATGGGAGCAGAGTTTCTGCTGGAAGAGCCCTATCGCCTTGGGTTACACACGCGGACACTTTTCCGCCTTGGTTGCCATGGAGAACGATGGCTACGATAATCGAGGTGCGGGCGCCAACTTGAACACAGATGATGATGTCACGGTCACTTTCCTGCCGCTGGTTGACAGCGAGCGAAAACTGTTGCACATTCACTTTCTGTCAGCACAAGAGGTGAGAACAGCTCTGCTGACATCAATGCACTCTGTAGAACATGAATAGTTATGAAGGCCTGTTTACACTTCAAAATATACAAATGGATTGTCTTTTTTATTGTGTGTGGAGGCTGGGTTGTTTTTTAGCCATTTTTTATTTATATTTAAGACGTCACAGGCGAATAAGGTAAAGCATTTAACTAACAGATATTTTCCCCAGCTGATGAATCATAATACATAAGGACAATTGTTTTGCATAACAAGTTTTCTAAAATGTAGTTTAAATATGCAAATGATGCATTGACTGACTAAGGATGGGCTAATTTTCATATATTTTCAGAACAGAAATCTGAATCTTTTTCATAAAGCCAAAATTTGGGTTTCATTTTGTTGATGTATTTTTATTTTTTTAGAGAGAGAGGGGATATTTTGGATATCTCTTTTTATCGTTCCATAAATAATAATAAAAATACTGTCAACAGCCCAAAAAAGAAAAGAAAAAACACTATTGTACGCTTACTGTAAAATGTTACCAAAAAAACTGAAATCTAAAACTAAAAATGTAAATGTAAAACATAAAAATTATAAATATTAATAAAATTAATTATAGTCCCTACATAATAGTAAAACAGCACTGATTGTCATTTAAATCTACAGAGGCAAAAGTGTAATAAAGTAATTAAATAAACACTTAAATGTGTAGTTTAGATGGGGTTTTTTTCACTAGTCTAAAAGAGGGCAATTGTTGAAACAAAATAGCCAAAAATCTCGAAATTGACCAGTGTATGAAAAAAAACGTGGGCGTGTTACAACAAGCCATTTTAGGGGGGAGTGGACGGGTCTTAACTTTTATAAAGAATATCTCTTTGGGTTTGAGACTTAAGTCTTCACTACTTTAGGGATCTTATCTATTCACGAACAACATGTAACACTCCAAAGAGAAAGGTCAACATCATACTTTTTTTTGCTGCCAAGAAAATGGGTAATTAGTTTAACTGTTTTCATTACCACCTTTGTGTACTGAATGGAAAATACATGTGTTTGTAAGCTGCTGTTGATGTACCTTGAGGTGTTCTCTGATTGGTTACTCTGCATGTCCATCAGATGGGGACGGAGGAGCAGCAGGAGCGGATGCTGAGGCAGTGGATGGACTGCTGTGTTACAGAGGGCGGGGTTCTGGTGGCCATGCAGAAGCGCTCCAGGCGGAACCACCCGCTTGTCACTCAAATGGTGGAGAAGTGGCTGGATGGTTACCGGCAGCTTGCCGCTTGTCCAACTCTCTCCGACGGAGAGGAGGAAGAGGAGGATGAAGATGAGTGAAGAACAGTCTGCATTACTGGACACTAACGTACAATACGTCCCTCTCGCGTTCCCCGCCACACAGAAACACACAAACACACACCTCTAACCCCGACCGAAAGATGAACCCCAGCTTTCCTTTTTGATTTTTGTCTCTAATACGCCAATTAATTTGGGTTTGTTGCAAAATAAAGGAATGCAATCATGATTGTATTTGTCATTACAGATTATGTTATTTGCTTTTGTTTGTGTTGATTTAAATTTGCTGTTTCAAAGCTTGTAGTGATTTAAGAAAAAGAGGAACGAGTAGGAGAGAAAAAGATATTTAAATAGGTAAATTGCAGCAAGCACCCTTTTTAAAACGTCCGGTTCGGTTTGTAACAGAACCGAAGCAGATGTCTATTTCTATTTGTGTAGCGTGACTCTAGACTGAGATTACTAAAACATAATTCACTATAAGTTTGAAAACGAGCATTATATACGAATCACACGTATGACTGTGACAATTGCTTTTCTAAATAAAGCCGTCATTCCTCACCTGGTCGTTATGAGGAGAACGCAAGTGGACATTTTAACTCGATTTCTAACAGATTTTCTGTATTTATCTGAATAATAGTTTGTGAGCCATAGAAATGAATGCTTTCCACTCACGTTGTCGTCTCTTGTTGTCCCATCTTTGAACTACACTGCAAAGAAAAGAGGCATGTGTCAAGTTTACGGTGTCCATTGGATGAGATTTCATGCCCTTTTTGGAAGGGAACATTATTTCAGCTCTTTTTTTAATGTGGTCCGTTCACTCTTTCAGTTGTGTATTTGTGTGTGCCGTTTGTCTTTTGCTAAATGTCTGCCACAGATTTTTCAGTGCATGTTTTTTTTTTCCACTGTTTCCAAAACTCTTGTCATCACATTCAAAGACTTGATGTAGACCAAAGTGAACATTAGGAGAGATCTGTGGAGTGTTTTTGCAGTGCTAATATAACCAGATTTTTTGGTTTGTTTTTCCCCCGTTTTCATCTCATCACCTCCTATATTTGTGTCCAGTCCTTCTCACTTCCTCATGTTTTATTTTCTTTTTTAAATTATGTAATAGTTCTGCTACACTATGGTATATTTGATATATATAAGGTGGAGACCAAACTTGGTGAAATTGAAGACCTAAGTGTTTTGAATGTCCAACTATGAAACCATTATAAAACTTCAAAACAAAACGTGTGATTTTCTACATACAAAGTACACATGCTCATATGAGAAATGCTCATTGCAGCTGTTTGTTTTATGTGAGGATGTTGCAATAGCAAAGTCATTGCTATACCTGGTCTATTTGCAATTCAAATTAGACATTTTTAGACTACACGAGAACCCTGAAAGGTTATTTAAAAAAAAAAAAAAAAAAACTAAATGCACTCATGCCAAAGCATTACAAATCAAACAATATGCTTCTAGAATTATATGGGAAGTTGTTTAACAACACAGAACCTGGGTTTCTGCCACATTTGACTACTGAATTTCTATTACTTCTCCAGTCAATGTGCTTTTTTTGTAGCGGGGCAAATTTCAGTTTATATCTCAAAATGTAGCCTAATGTTTGTTCCAAACCTGTATGAGTTTCTTGTGCTGAATGCAAAAGAAGTTATTTTTGAAGAATATGGGTAACCAAACAGTTGCTGGTCTCCTTTGAATTCCTTGGAGAGAAAAAATAGAAATTAAAAATAAAAATGGGAACCAGCAACTGTTCGATTATAAACTTTCTTCAAAGTATTTTCTTTTGTGTTACACAAACTTCCCTTGTGTTAAAACAAACGATCCCTTTAAGAGACTTATGTAATTATGTTATAGCCTTCAACAAATCAATTATTAGGCAATAAATATGCAAATGCTTACATTAATCCAGGTTTTAAAGAGTGAAGTTTCAAAACCTGACAACAATTTTTTTTATTACTAACCCAGGGGAAATTATAAACTGTGTAAAACAGTATGAAAAAGGCACAGACTATAAAATGACATAGATCATTAAAACGAGAGTATATTAAAAAACAAAAAGTCTATATTATCAGCCCTGCATCTCACAGCTGACATGCTTATCTTTTTTAACTTGTGTGTTGCGTGCACACCAAAAAAAGACACTAATGAGACCATCAAAACGTGCCATAGGAAAATCACTAATTAAATGTGAAGCTTACAGGCAATGACTAGACTTTTCAAAACCATTTCAGACCAAACTGAAAATACATTTTTGGGCTCTGTAATTATTCTGTAATAATTTAAGTTCATCAGTAGAAAATAGGTATGAAACGTTCCACAAAATAATCCAAACCAATGACAGGTAGATCTCAGGCTTTAATAGTCAGAGAATTCAGTAAAGGCTCAGAGAAACTCAGGGTACTGAAATATTTAATTGGCATTGAGCACAAATTAACAGAGGGTTAAGTCATGAATCAGAGTTAACATAACAAAAACGAAAAGTGTAAGACTGTATTATGACTTGTTTTTAAAGGTAGAGCCCCTCTGGTGTCCCCTCCTGCTTCTTGTACAGGACATTCTCTTTAGACTTCTTGAAGTCTTCATTAGTAACTTTCATTCTGCGTTCCCTCAGAGCCATCAGCCCTGCCTCGGTGCAAATGGCCTGAAAGAAAAACACAAATTCAACATTAAATACAATGAAGTGCATGTACAAACTTGTTCAATCATTCATGGCCTTTGTTCATGTTTTAATAAATATTTAGAGGCAATGAAGGAATAGTGAATATTGAAAATTCTTCCATTGTTTACTCTAATGTTGCTCTAAACCTGTATGACTTTCTTCGATGCAACAGACAAAAAGACATTTTGAAGAATTTTGGTAACCAAACAGCTTTGGTTCTCATTGACTTCTATTGTAGGGACAAAAAAAAATACAATGGGTGTCAATGGGAACGAAAACTCTTTGTTTACTAACAATCGTCACACAGGTGTGAACAAGATTAGGGTCAATAAATAAATGGCAGATATGTTCAGTTTTGGGGTCTATTAAACCTAAATTAAAATTGTAAATTAGTCAGACAAGGTCAAATGAACCACATTATCTTGTTCTGCAAGACAATGTTTTTCTTTGTAGTCAAATTGCATAAGATTATGCATCTATTTAAGTAAAGGGCCCTCTGATGCTACCTTGATGTCAGCACCGGAGAGGTCGTCTTTAGCCAGGATGAGGTCGTCCAAAGTCACGTCATCTGCAACAGTCATCCTGCTAGTGTGGATCTGAAAGATTCTGCGCTTAGTCTTCTCATCTGGCAGTGGAAACTCAATCTTGCGATCGATTCTTCCTGTGGAAACACAAAATTAGGAAACCTAATTTTAGTCTAAAAATGCCTTGTCCAAATACCCTCACCTGCAGTCTTCACCACTTGAGAGAGCGTGCACGCGACAAGAAATGCGCAAAAAAAAAAAAAAACCGCTAATGCACAGTGCCCTTAATGCACACTAAATCCAGAGCGGTATTCAAGGCTTAGTGTATTCCATCATGCATCATGTTTCGGAGATAAATCACAAGAATTAATGCAAGTTAAATATTAATAATAATTAGATATTACATATAATTTAATAGTGAAACAAAGTGCTACACATTGTATTGCTGCACCGATTAGTATATTTATTTTGTACAACATTTGGAACTGCTTTTTATCACTTTATTTAGAAGCACTACAGATTAAAGTTAAGTTACGGGGACTACTGAACAGACATTTAGAAGTTGATTTTAAAATGCAAAGTATTTACAATTAAAATAAAGCTATGTAAAAACTTTTTTACAATACTATAAGTGTGTCTCCTCAGGTAATGAAAAGTTTGACATACACTTGTGGTCTTCAACACTTGTGCCAAATCCAGGAAATACATCATAGAAGTAGTTAAGTGCAAAGACCGCAAGTGTGGGTATTTGGACAAGGTTTAAGTAATGTGCTTCATTCAATTATTTGCATTTTAAAACAAAGGAAACTCTCACACTAATGTTTGTGACATCAGACGTTTGTGTCTGGCCTGTTAGTCCACTTAAATTCAATTAGCATGTGAAATGCACACCAGAAATAAACCGTAAGCTGACTAATTCACCTGGTCTAATGAGAGCTGGGTCGAGTGTATCAATCCTATTAGTGGCCATGATGACTTTAACGTCTCCGCGGGAGTCAAATCCATCCAACTGGTTTAACAGCTCCAACATTGTTCTCTGGATCTCACGCTCTCCTCCTGAATTAGAGTCATACCTGCAGAGAAACAACATCCAAATGTCTGTTTTCACAGTTTATAATAAAAACAATCTAGTCTGTACACAATATACACACACCTGAGGCCACAGATAAAGGTTTTGTTTTTTTTATAGTGGAATTATATATCGCATAGCTACTATAATTTATACAGCATAACATATATTTTGTCAATGTTAGTCTAAAAATCTACCAACAGCTTTTCTTTTTATTATTATTATTATTATTATGAGTGAAAATTGGGTAAATAAGGGTGTGTAATGTGTAAATATAAAAAAGTAATACTTTTGCTGCCAAAACCCCAAAGGGTTTTGCTGCAAACACGTAATATAGCTTAATGTACAAAGACAATGATATAAAAGAGCTTTGCGTGTTTCATTTATTCTGAGCTCACCTGCACATATTAGTTATGTATATTTTAATAATCAAGAGGAGCATATTGAGATTGGTCTTTATCCTTATTATATTAATAAACTGTATATTGAATTTGATATTTATATAATAGCATGCATCTTAATACATTAAGCCATATGAAGTGTTTGAGGATTTCTACTGGAGGAAAACTCTTAACGAGAGACTTGCGTTTGCAAACGCTCATTGTGTTCATACTCTGAGGTCACGGATTTGCAGGTCTTTGTCTTTTTCTTGCAGGACCCTGTGCGTTATAGTACTAAATTTGTTTTAATCATTTAATCTCCATTGGCAACATGCACCATTTCTGTGGATTGCAATTGATGTTGCAGGTAGTGTAGAGTGCAAGTGACAACTGCAAGTGACATTGTAATTTAGTTTCTTTTTTCACCACCTGGCTACTCTTGTCATATGTTGAGAGAAAAAAAAAAAGTGCAAGTGATGTCACTTGCAGAAGCAAGAAGTATCTGAGAGAGGAAGTGCAAGTGCAATCTATTAAAGGATGTATTAAATTCAACAAAAGCGACAGTAAAGACAGCTAATATATATATAAAAAAATAATAATAGTATAGACATTCTATAAAAGATCTGACCATTGATAATTACAAGAAATGTTTTTGAACCGCAAATTAGCATAGTATGATTTCTGAAGGAGAAGACTGAAGTAATGATGCTAAAACCTCAGCTTTGCATCACAGGATTAATGACATTTTAACAAAACCCTCAATACTTACCTCTTTGTGCCGATAGCGTCAATCTCATCTATGAAGACAATGGACGGAGCATGTTCCTCAGCCACTCGGAAGAGCTCTCGCACTAGTTTGGGACCATCACCCAGGTATTTCTGAATAAGCTCTGAGCCCACCACCCTCAGGAAGGTGGCAGACGTCTGGTTTGCCACTGCCTTTGCCAGAAGAGTTTTGCCTGCACACCAGCAATACATAACATCAACACAAACCCTATGCTAAGAAAATGACAACATACAGATACAAACTGGTTTTTAAGACTCAGACTGACCTGTTCCCGGTGCACCATACAGAATGACTCCTTTAGGCGGCTTTATTCCCATCTCTTCATAATACTCTGGATGTGTAAGGGGAAGCTCCACAGACTCCTAAAATAATAAATGCATAAGGTTGATCATGCCTTAGAATCCATTTTGATTTCATGCAATGTCCTGATTAATGTTCTTGTGCAGGATACGATCAGTATCAGTTCATGCAAAGCATCAGCAGTCACAAACCACTGTCCACTTTTATTTTTAACAAAAGAATGCAATGAGCTCATAATCATGACTTCAGAAATGAGAAATAGCAAGTTTCCGATGGCACGTGAAGACAGCAGAGAAGCGTTTGCTCAGCAGTGGAGTGAATCGTTTTGTTAACTTCATGGTTTATTATTTTGAGTAGTATGGGACACGGCAACACACGTCCCTCTCACAATACATTGCTTTACATATTTATAGTTTTTGCCGCTCAGAAATATTCACGCAATCATGCAGCACGTATCAGAAGATCTGCGCTCTGGTGTGGTTAGCGCTCACTGATCTATATATAACTGAACCGCGCTCTTGTCCAACCGAGTCAGGGACTGCCAAATGGAGCGATCACACTAGTCAAACGAACCAGGCTTTGGGGGTAATTTTTGCCTAGTGTGAGCACACCCTAATCACGGCACTAAAAATCATATTTCAATAAATTATTTTAATGAATACAATGCATGTCCTATTTTTATAAACCAATCAAAAATAAAATTAACACTTTTTTGCCATTTTTAGCCACTTTGAAATTAAATTAATTTCATGGTGGCTAATCGATTACCTTGATCTCTTGAATCTGGTTGTCCAGACCTCCGATGTCTGCATAGGTCTCCTGCGGGGCTTTCTCTACTTTCATTACAGTCACCAGAGGGTCTGTGTCATCCATCAGCACCCCGATTACTGCATGAACCTGCAAACAATTAATAACAAAGCATCCTTCCTATAATTCAAATTGAATACATAAATTAATAAAACAATTTCATAACGTTATTTTTGACAACTAAGATTCAAAATTCAGGAATAAAATTGACTTCTGTAGTAAAATTAAGTCAAGTGAATCAACATCAATGTCTATTTATCTTCCAGTTTATCTTGCCAGTTAAGTTATTTTCGAGGCTCACTAACCTTGTGGTTCAGTAACACAGAGCAGCCGGGCTCTAGAAGGTCTTTATCGACAAATGACAGAATACTGACATAATGTTCGGAGCCCACTGATGTCGACACGATGGCGTGATTATCGTCAATGATCTCCTCCAGAGTGCCCACAGACATGGGCGTCCCTCTGAGATCATCCACTTTAGATCTCTCCTCCTGTAAACAAAACACCATTATTAGTGCTTTGAACCAAACTATGGTTCTTCTGATTCAAAATAAAAACAAAGTTAAATATACAAATTTAATAAAATATAATATGACAATTATGTGCTGACCTCTTGTTTCTCCTCCAGAGGTTTCATCTGCTCCTGGTTCCTGATGAACTCCTCCTCCATCAGCAGATAGTCTTTAATTCGCTCTTGTTTGAGGAGTTTCAGTCTGCACTGTGTGTGTGGAGTGACTGAGGAAGGAAGAGACAATGACAGCTCATGATTTTAGAGATCACTTCTAGGGATGCACCGATCATGATTTTTCATGGCCTATTCCGATACCGATTCTTTTACAAGCAAACTGGCCGATTCCGATTTCAGATTTTTTTTTTCTTTAAGCAACAAACAAGAAAGTATGCATAAACAAGATGCATAACTGGCTTTTGGCTATTGAAAACAATAAGCATAACCATCTGAAATTAACGCCAGTAATTGCACAGTAAGTAGCCTTCATTTAATACAAACATAGATGGTACAGACATCAGCATTTAGCTTTTGTTTTTGATTAGGGTTGAAACTACAAAGTGGCCTTAAATGAATAGATTAACTGTAACCATGTGAAATTGAAGGCAACAACTGCATAGTTCTACAATCCAAACAACACAATCAACACACATTCTATAAGATGTTTTTTAATCAGCATTCAGTATTTGTTTTAGTTTTAAATTTGGTTTTAAATAAAAAAAAGGTCTTTACCAGTGAGACTAAAAAGTATGCCATAATAAATTATTCCTATATGTAAAAATCAAATATTGTTGGTGCGAATAAAACAAAGATGCAAAGCGTTTTATTCATCCAATTAAAAAAAAAAAAAAAATAGGGTAATGATTCACATCTAGATTTTTTACTTGAGCCAATGAAAAATAAATAACTATTCGCTCAAGTAATTAATTCGATTTTTAAATCAAATTAAGTAGATGTTAAGATGTTAGATGTTCTATCTCTGCAATAGCCTCTCGAAAGGTTTGGTATAATTAGGTTTTTCTTACCCAGGGGGAGTTTGCTTGCAGCATCTGGTCCCTTCACTTTCTTCTTCTTTTTCCCAACTCTTGTGGGAATGGGAGGCTCATACTTCTTTTTCTTATCCTGAAATTCAGTGCACAGAAATGAATGATCAGTCTGGTATAAATTACTTAATAGTAAGTAATTTATGCTATAAACCTATTATAGCAAATAGGTTTTGTGTGTGTGTGAGTAATACTCACTTTGTCATCTTTCTTCCCTCCACCAGGTCCTTGTCCTCCACTCTGACTTTGACCCTGTAAAAATCCAAAAATTTATTTCACCTGATGTTTTGATTATGTCTGTCTATCACCTACACAGACTTATGAACTAATTGCAGTTAGTATTTTGCGTCATGTTTCATGAATTTATGACAATTATTCAATAAATCTATCTTTATAAATACACAGAGAGAGAAATTGATAGATAGATAGATAACATGAACATACATACAGTACAAAATTGTTCATTTACATTCAAAACGGTAATAACATTAGTAAATGGTTTTAAAATAATTCATCTTATTTGTTTACACATACACGCCTGTGCACGACCATGCATTTAACAGTTTGCCATCTATTTATCTAATTGTTCTTTAATACCAGTACCAAGGTTTAATAATAGGTGAATATAATAAGGATAACGTGTTGACATTATTAATCATGCATTTATTTTCGTTTTATATAATACATTGAGTATAACGTTACGCTAGCTAACACAACAAGCTAACTTTCCTGCTTTACGGTCAATAAACACTCCAATAGAGGCAAATGTCTAACAGTTTTAAATATTCATAATTCATTTCTAAACCACAAATACATACGCATATATTAAACAAGATAAAGAAAAGACATTTTTTTAAAAAAATAGAGGAAGCGAAATCTGCTGTCTCACCATCGTCGTTTGATATCTGTTTCTTCTTCTGCACTAACAGATCAAGCAAAGTGTGTCGCGTCCGCCACCTTCTGGAGAAGAGGGCACATTGACTTGCTCTTATATTTAACGATTTGCCCACACAAGAGCAAGTAGGGCTCGTACACATAGACAGTAAAAGTACACTGTCTGCAACGAAGGGCAGTAGTTAAAATCTCGCGAGACTTGAATGAAGACTCACAGAATGAAGGTTACCATCTTGCTGCTGCTCAACAACAACAAACAAAACAAACATTCTTTAAAAATTCCTGGGGGTTGCAAGGAGAGGAAAAATAAAATATAAAAATAAAATAAAAGGCACAAAATCTTACCAGTCTTAAAAGGAAAGTGACTCATTGATGGTTTTATACAATTCCGCATGGGATTTATTATCTTTAGATAAGTATTTTTTACTTTAATTTTTATAGCAGTTTAAAGAGGGTTTACTGTTATTCCACTTAATTTTGTGTATATGATATTTACCCATTGTAATAATAATGTTTAACATCAATGACATATTTTTCGAACCATCTACATAGGCAATCTGGGGCTCGTTTCACAAAGGAGGTTAAGTGAAAACTCTGAGTATGTTAACCCTGAAATGAGGGAAACTCTAGGTTTTCTGCTTCAGAATGGGAGGTTTGTCAAACCCGAGAAAGCAGGATAAGTCAAGCCCGTTTCTGAAAGAGAGGTAACTTATACTCAGAGTCAGATACCATGGTAACATACTCTATGAACCTGGTCAGGAGCAGGTTTTCTACGGTAAACCCAAAGTTTATTTCGGTCTCCTCCCCCTTTTTAAACACTTCATTGATGCACGCTGGAAAAATGCTCTTCTTACTAAGCATTTTTTTTCCAAACTTTTTTTTCCCCCAAGTATAAATATTAATACTTGGGGGGGGGGGGGGGTCTAAATTAAGTAAATTTTACTTAAGTAAAATGATATGCCAGTGTTGTAATAAAAATAATCTTAATGCAAATGGAAAACAAGATTATTCTGAGTGTTTATTACTAAGTGCAAATCTACTGTAGCTCCGCCCTCCATCGACACATAAGGTTAAATACGACACATGTGAATAACGGCTTCAATGGTGTAAGCAGTAATATTTTGGGCACGGAAAACTAGCTTGTAATGCGATTTATCGGGTAAGAGTCCGGCCTTTGCCGAGCTTGTTCTTCTCACTTTTCCCATCACATGTCACATTAGAATTTATTTTCAATAAAAATGAACAAAATTTTCTAAAAGTGGAAGTAAAGTGAAACAAATTTATTGATGGAATATCAGTGTTGATATCAATATTTAGCCAGCTGTAAAGATCCTGCCTCACTAGTTATGTGAATCAGAATAAAATATTGGGGAGCATTAAAACCATAGGCTGTGGGTGAAACCTTCAAGACTCTGGAAGATTTCAATGCATGTCTATAATATCTGAAGTTCTAACATTAGATGTTTTAATAGATTTGAATTACCTCTGTAGTTGTTACTACTGATCATACTCAAAGTTAGTGATCTGAACTAATCTAACCCTAGATATTTTCTGACGCAAAACGTGTGACTTATGCATATAACAACGTACTGAGAACTGTATATCTTGATAAATTATTAATCTTTTGAATATTTTAGCAACCCTAGTAACCAGTTGCCATACATTGGCAACCATCCCATACAGTTTCACTCAAAGTTTTTATTCTTCTGTATTTTCATTTTTAGATCTGACAGTGGGAAAACAGCTACAGTGGGAAGTTAAGACTGTTTCTATTAAACAGAGATGTCAGGGGAGACAAATGTCCCATCATATTTCAACATAACTTTTACATAGTTAAAATGGCTTTTATTCTGTTTCAGGCACAAGGTCATGAACATTTATGCTTCAAACAAGACGCTTAATGCAGCAAACCAAAAAAAAAGGTTGTCCTGCAACCATAAATGTGTTTCATATTGTAACGTTTCCGGAGTATAAACTTAAGACACAATACATTCTTTCAGATCGGTCATATCTGTGACAACAACACTTTTTTGTCTGCACTTCGATATAAATACCTTGAAATTAATGTTGTGTGATTGTCTAATATATTAACACCACAAAGCATTAAGTGATAGAATATATTTCTTCCTTGTAAATCAAGAGATTTTTTTGCTAGCACATTTCATTCAACCATCTTGTCATCATACAGCATTTTTGCAAGTGTCAGACACATTTGTAAACTGTAACAGTATGTTTGTGTTTTTGGTGGCCAGATAACTGAAGATAACCTATATCAGAAAAGAGAGAAGTCATCAGCTGTTAGAGAAGCACTAAGACTAGAGCGTGTGTGCATTGAAGAAATGTTTATGGCCAGCTTCCCAGATGTTAAAAAGCATTAAAACCACCCCATTTTTGTTGCTCTTTTGAACTTCCTATTCATCAAAGAATCATAGGAATGACAGTTTCCACAAATATATTAAGCAGCACAGGAGTCAAAGCAGACAGGTGTCAAAATTAATGATAATCCGAAATGTTTATTGAGCAGCAAATCAGCATAATAAAATTATTTCTGAAGGATCATGTGACACTGAAGACTGGAGTAATTATGGTGAAAATTCAGCTTTGATCACAAAAATAAATGAAATTGTAAAATATATTCAAAAAGAAAACTGTTATTTCAAATTGTAATAATATTAAATAATTTATTTTTTTTTACTGTATTTTTGATCAAATAAATGCAGCGAGCAGAACAGACTTCTTTTAAATCAAAACCATTTCAAAATCTTACCAACCCCAAACTTTTGAAAAGTACTGTAACCATTTTTTTCTGCTTGAACCTGCAGGAATCAAGAGACATTTTGATTCCATCATTAAAAAAGTCAAGACGGGAAGTACAATGCAGACCATCATAATCTACAGGTAAAGATTGAAAGGCTGTTAACAAAAGTCAACAAAAAATGACATTCAAAACCAGCTTTGCTTCTGTAATATGATGCATATTAAAGTAAAAAAATGTGCACAAAAAATGGATTAGTGTCGTCAGCTTAAAATGGGACATTGGTGAGCGTGTTATCTTGTTGTCCATTCTGTTATTAATCAGTAATGATGAGAGTGTAAAAACTAGTATGACAAAAGTTATGGTCTTCTATTTCCTGAACTAGAAGTGGGTGAATGTGTTAAGAAATGAGAACCTGAATGTGGTTGCTTTTAAAAATAAATTGTTGAAAGGATGTTCTGAAGCATTCATACCTCAAGAGACATTGAGCCTAGTAGCCATTATGAGAGACTTCCTGCCAAGATCATAATCAAAAGTAAGAACTGGACTGTTGTAGAAAGTAATTTGGCATCATTCATATTTACCCCTAGCATAAATAAAGAAATAAACTAGTCAATATCTGGTGTGATCACCATTTGCCTCACGCAGTGCAGCACATCTCCTTCACATAGAGTTGATCAGGTTGTTGATTGTGGCCTGTGGAATGTTGGTCCACTCCTCTTCAATGGCTGTGTGAAGTTGCTGGATATTGGCAGGAACTGGAACACGCTGTCGTATACGCCGATCCAGAGCATCCCAAATATGTTCAATGGGTGACATGTCCGGTGAGTATGCTGACCAGTATGCTTCCAGGAATTGTGTACAGATCCTTGCAACATGGGGCCATGCATTATCATGCTGCAACATGAGGTGATGGACGTGGATGAATGGCACAACAATGGGCCTCAGGATCTCTTTACGGTATCTCTGTAAATTCAAAATACTATCAGTGAACTGCACCTGTGTTCGTTGTCCATAACATACACCTGCCACCATGGGCCACTCGATCCTCAACGTTGACATCAGCAAACCACTCACCCACACGACGCCATACACGCTGTCTGCCATCTGCCCTGTACAGTGAAAACCGGGATTCATCCGTGAAGAGAACACCGTTCCAAAGTGCCAAACACCATTGAATATGAGCATTTGCCCACTCAAGTCATTATGATGACAAACTGCAGTCTGGTCAAACCCCGATGAGGACAACGAGCATGCAGCTCCAATTCAGTTCCAACCACTTCCAAACCCCCAAAGATGTTTCATATCTGGATTAGTTGATGACGACAACCCCTACAATCGAGCTATTTTTAAAGTACACTTTTGAGCTACATTTTTAAAGTCGGCATGAAACGGAAGTTAAGATTGTCTTATTATCCTTGTGGCATATTTACGAGTGAAACTGAAACGGCTTCTGAAATGGGAAAAAATTTTTAGGGTGGGGCTTGATTTCGTCCTTCGGTAATTGATTGGATCGTTGGAAGATGGCGGTTCTAAAAAAATGCATGCAGATTTGAATGCCTCGCACACATACTCAAATTTCCCGTTATTCCTCCTCCTTCAAAGTGCAAGAATTCAAGCCAGCAGGCACACAGACTGGGTTGTTTTGGAATAGGGAAAAGGACTTGAGGAGGAGCACTACCAAAAATGGACCTAAACACCATACTGTGAATTGCTAATTGCTGCAATCTTCTCAGTGACAGGTTTCTGAAGAGGCAGGGAGACAGACACCAATAGCCACACCCTCATGCCAACGCATGTGACCGGAAGAGAAGATTAGTCATTTTGAGGTTTACATTTTTGATTAAAGATTATGAGGGCACATAAATTTAAAAAGAAATAATGAAGTGCATAGATAAGTTATTTATAACAAAGACTACAGTATTCCATAAAAAAATAAGACTTGTCCATTTTGTTTTAAGGCCGACTTTAAGGTGTCACTTCCCTCAATCATGATTTGTGGTTGTAAACATTTTTGTCATTAAAATGCTTTTATTTTGTGTAATAGTTGTAGTATGTGTAGTAATCCGAGGAATTAATTTCTCCTGTTTTCCAAAAAATAACATGGTTGATTAAACCCTCAGGTCGAGTGGGGTCATTTTCCTCTGCTTTTCTGACAAAAGTAGCTTGCTGGTTATTAAAAGAGCAATTTGACACAAGTGATCTTGGGAATTTTATCATAGTTTTTGTTCTTGTTTTAGTTGGAGATAATCACTGTGAAGATTCTCTGTATTGTACAGAAAAGTAATTTAAACACCTCATGCTCACCTAGTCCACAGTTGATTGATTTCAGTAAAAGCAGTAATATTGTGAAATATTATAGTTTAAAAAGCTATTTTCTATCTGAATGTTATAAAATGTCATTTATGCCTGTGATAAAAAGCTGAATTTTCAGCATCATTATTGAAACATGATCACATGATCCTTTAGAAATCATTCTAATAGACTGTATACTGATTTGCTGTTCATTAATAATTTCTTATTATTATAGCTGCTTCATATTTTAGATTATTTAGGATTCTTTGATGAATATAAAGTTCAAAATCTGAACCAAAATTTCTCTATGAAAAAAAAAACAAAAAAACTTTTGAACAGCTGTGTATTTGCACTTTTTCAGTACAGATATTTAGGAGTTATAAAAATAATAATGCATAGTTTTTAGATTATTTTACATATACATTTTATTTATGACCTGTGCAGATAAACTCCTAACACTACAACATATAGTCTTCACAAGCATCAACCGCAAGAAAGTGTTTTTATTCAGAACATTACTCACAGGTACCCAGGATCATTTTGTTAAACATGATCAAGACATCTGTGGTTTGTGGTTGGAAAGAAACGTTCACTTGTGGTGGATGCAGACCTCTATAAAAGAGCTCCACATGTCTCTGAGGAGCATATCTGAACCTTGATTCTGAAAGCTTCATTTTCACACTGGTTAAAGATCCTCTGCTAAGATGCTCCGCAACATCTTTCTTGTCAGCTTGCTCATATATGCAGGTAAAATAATCACCAGTTCAGTTCTAATATGACTTCTGTTTTGTGTTAGGGATAATTATTTGTCTTATGATTCTATATATTCATCTTAAGCTTGTATAATTTGTTTTAATGAATTATTGTCCATTTATTTATAGTTTGTGCAACTCATTGGGAGATCCGTGAGGTGGATTCTGCTGAGGACCAAGATGAAGAGATCTCTGTAAGCATCTCCTGATTACAACAGTTTATTAAATAAGTTTGACTGATCCACATATCAACACTGGGGGGGGGGGCTATTAATTTGCACTTGATTAACAGGTGATTGATTACTAATTAAGCAGCATAATTTATTCATTGTCTCTTTGAGTCAGTGCAGAGGGATTTGGACATTACTGTATTTTTGTTAGCTTCATTGTTATATGATTCATGTTTGTTTTGTATTGTGATGTTTTTCAGGCTGACAGCATGTCGACACAGCAGATATTTAATAAGTGCGATATATGCAAAAAAATCATGAAGGCAGTGAAAAAGAAACTCTCCGCTAATGCAACACCGGTGGGTGTCATGATTAATATTAAATTACTGAACTGACCATGCATCTCACAACTTTGACTAAATCCATCATTTCCTTCAGGATGAAATTAAAGAAAAGCTGAACAACGCCTGTAATAAATTTAAGCTGGTGAGTGGTAAGTGCAAGAAACTTGTTCAGAAGTATCTGCACGCTATAATTGATGAGCTGATGACGGAGGATGGACCAAACACTATCTGTACTAAAATTCATGCCTGCAAGTAGGTACAAAGAAATATGCCAAAAGTTTACAATCATGTCTTTTTTTCCCACAGTAATATGGTGATATGATTAAATGAAGAAATTTTAAATAACTTTTTTGTTTTGTTCCAGGTCAAAACCACCCATAAAGGAGTTCATTTTTGTACATGATCAGGCTCATGACAATTTCTGAATGAAAATAAATGATTGCATTGAAAGCATTACAGTATATGTATTACACTGAAAACAAAATAAAACATGAATAAAACAATTATCTGTGTTTTTTTATTGTTTAATAACTATTACGCTAAATTTTAAAATAATTCACATAAAACAGAATAAAATGGTATCCAAATATTCAGAGACAATATTAATCATTGTTTTACCAGATCCCTTTCACATCGTTTTCCTTCGAACAAGCTAATGTTTCCACCATATGTTTACATCATAAAGTCAACTATGTTGCTGGCAGAATATATATTAGTTGACTTTGATTATGACAGATGTGAACAGCATTTGTACATAGTTGCAGTTAATGAAAGGCTCTTGTGGCTAACCTTGAGACTTCTGATATTTAAAATAGGATGCCTTTTGATGATGCTATTTCTGAATGAAGTCTTACAGAGCTTGACTTGTACGACTATGCCGAGAGTAAAATATAATTTCCCACGTTTATGCACCCCTATAAAATCAGGCACTTGTTAAACTACCCTATTATACTACTATCAGCATATTAGAATGATTTCTGAAGATCATGTGACACTGAAGACTGCAGTAATGAGGCTGAAAATTCAGCTTTGCGTCACAGGAATAAATTACATTTCAAAATATAAATAGCAAGTAAATGCAGCTTTGGCAAGCATAGAAATCTTACCCATCTTACCCATGCTCTTTCCAGCCAAAGTATGTAGTTTCAACCCGTTAACCAACAGGGGCCAAATAACCATGATAACCAGCCCAATGTTTCCACCGCAGTAACTTTACCCAGGAACTAGGGACTTTGGCCTGGTACTCGGTGTGTTTCCACCGCAGGAACCAGGAACTAAATAAAGACCCGGGTAAAAAGATGCCCCTCAGAAAAGTCCCTGCTGGCGTGGTAGTACCAGAGACAATTTATAAGAGACATGCCACTTCCTCAATCCTCCATACAACTATATAAGGAAAACCCGTAATGGCAAAGATGGCGGTTGTATGCACATGTCCCACCCCTCACGCTGGAAAGCCAATCATCTGCTTTTCACAGTCAAGCCGGGAAACATTTAAGCCTATCGTCTGGTTCCACTGACATATGCGCACAGTTGAAAAACTCTTGCGCATGCGTAGTAAAAGTATAACCTGTGGGGAAAAGGCATTTTAAACCTTATTTTGGGGCAAAGTCATACATTTTTTTCATCGATTTTTATCATATTTTACTGCTGTTACTATGCAGTTTTTATGTCCCGGTGACCAGTGAAAGTGCAGGTCGGACTCTAAGCCCATTCATTTAGATAGGAGCCTGGTCTTGTTAGTCTGAAATAGCTGCCCGGAGGCATTGCCAAGATGGCGGCCGAGTGGCAAGACCTGCCTAAAAGGACTTTGGTAGTACTTTTTCAAAGTTCCGGAACTTTCGGGGGCGGGACTTTGGCGCTAAACATCCTGATTGGTTAAGTTCATGCAGCATTGGTTGAGTTCAACCACCATTTATTCGGATCATTTTCAAAATATTACTGTCATTGTGTCATGAAATGTAATTTTAAAAGTATTTCAGGTGAGAATGTACTTGTTTAAAACTCAAATCTGTGGTTTATTTATAAACATTATTTTAAAAATGTGTTTCGCAATCTCGGAGACGGTGAGCTCCACACGATCAGCGGGTAAATCTAACAGGTTATCTTTGGTCCGTATTCAATTTATCTGTATGATAAAATGAAAATAAAAAAGGCAAATTTATATAATATTTCGTTTTATTGTAATGGCTGTATATATACACATATCCCTGAACTAAGTACATTTCTGCAGCTGTTATTATGTTTAAATGAAAATGAAAGGAGGCAGTGGTATTTGCTATCCTATTTAGTTTTATTGTAAATATACAAAGAGGAAAATTGCAGTAGCCATGGTCAGCTGACTGAAGTTATCAAGTACACTGCTGTTTGCAGAATTACTGGATTTGCGTCGTCGTGGACATCACACTCCCAAGTCGAATGCACAAAGTCTGAACTACCGAGGATGCACGTCCAAATTCAGCGTACTTTGTATTGAGAAACGCGTGCAGACCTACGTCACCAGTCTATTTGCCTAATCTTCCCAATACTTTACACCGCGGTGGAAACGCAGAAAGCAACAGGTCTGGGGGGAAAAAAGTTCCTGGTACAAATGTTCCGGGTAATTTCGGTGGAAACTTATATTAGCCCTATCGGATTTTGAGAGGCTTGTCTAACCAGATACCAGGTAAGGCTGAGTAAGTACCAGATAAAATCACAACCGACCACTACAGAGTTTCAAAAGAAATAGTAAACAAACTTAAGTATGACTGATTACCTGCATGGCACCATCTAATGAGGCCATCTAACATAAATGTGGCTATTTATACCAACAGCTCCCACATTCACACTCATCAGTCATTTAGTTTCAGCACAAACCCCCCCTTTATACATCCTCCCCCAATACATCCCTGATAAAATAATAGGCTACTCATGTGCTAAACAGATGCATTAAATGAAATTATTTAGTCAAAGCAATTGCTATACCATATTATTATATCAGTGCCATTAAAATAATCATTACTGATATACAGAGTCATTTACATTTTCATTTTTCATTACTTTATTTACGATCAGTTAGTTGTTATCTTTAGCTTAAGTTAACATAATATTGCACTTTTATATTACTGTGATATTGTATTTTATATTATATTTTGATGCATGCTTTATTTGTTCACAATAAATTAGACAAAATAAATACAAAATAAAAAGTATCTTGATTTCATGATAATGTTAATAATAATAGTAATTATTATTAGTGCAAGTTTGCATTTTTTACAGAAATTAGTTTGACAAAATTATTTGAAAGGTGATCTAATTGATTTCATTATGGTTTCTGTTCTAATTTTTGTAAATTATTTTTGTATTTAAATATTTTTAACAATAATAATTTATATTCGATAAGATTCTTTGTGTGTGTGTGTGTGGTTACTGATATCTGGACACCCTGTCACTGATCAGATATACATATATAATTTTAGAAAAAATATATTTATTATTAATTTTAACGTTTAGTGCAATATTGCCATTTGTGTTCATTTTTTTATGCATATATTGTATTTACTGATTTACATAAATTAGTTTGACAAAAGTAATTTTTAAAGTGATCTTAATGATTTCATGATGATGTTGGTAGTTATTCTTACTATTTTTATTGATAAATTTTCAGTTTCAGTTTACTAGTTTCTGGACGACCTCAGTAACAGAGTAGGATATATGGGGGATGAATTTCACTTAATGTGAAGTATTTTATAAAAGTACATATGCTGAAAATATAAGTTCTGGTCAGTAGGATTTAATAGTGTTTAAGATGCAAAAAGGCTGAAGATCTGAAGACAAAGTGAGGTCTTGGGTTGCAGGGTCGTGAGATCAACACAACCACACAAGCCATTTCCTCCACTCTCATGTATTTCTCACAGTAACTGATATTATCAGATACCTGATAGCATCAGAGCATCTTTACATCCTTTCAAAAACAAAAGTTTTAAAATGATTGTCTAAAGCCTTTAAAGTAAGTAAAGATGAGCAAGAAGAGTTGTGTGGAGGGGTTTGTGTAGTATCAGTGTGCATTTTTGGGTTGGTTGTCAAATGGAGCTGTTTAAGTTGTTTGGTTGTTGTGGCAGGGGTGTGAAAACGGTCTGCTGATCAGGTGGTCTGTATGATGTGTGTGCTGGAGAAGATGAACAATTCACACAGACTCATCATTCACTCACTATCATGTCATTCCAGACCTGTATGACTCACTTTCTTTTTTGGAACACAAAATATGTAAATAGGGTGAATTCAGTAGAGTGGCAGTACATTGTGAATAGGGTTGGAGCCACTGATCTATAATAGTATTATAATAGTATAATTTATATAAACCAGCGGATATTCTACAAAATGGCAGTATGGTAATGTGGAGAGACACAGAGGAGACGAAATGTTAAATAAAGTCCTTATTTTTGACCCTGGACTACAAAACCTTGTTAAACTTAAGTGTATTTTTTTGAAATTCAGATATATACATAATCTGAAAGATGAATAAATAACATTTCCATTGATGTATGGTTTGTTAGGACAGGACAATATCTGGCCGAGATATAGCTATTGGAAAATCTGTAATCTGAGGGTGCAAAAAAAAAAAATCACCTTTAAAGTTGTACAAATGAATTCTTTGCAATCATATTACTAATCAAATATAGAATTGCTACAAATATACCCCAGCGACATAAGACTGGATTTGTGGCCCAAGGTCACATTTTTTTTTATTTGCTTACAAAAAGTATTCTTGTCACTTCGTAATGTTACGGTTGAACCACTGATGACAGATGGACTGTTCTTTTCATACTTTTCTGGCCCTTGACAGTGTAAATAACTTGGCAGTCAATGGGACAGTCACAGGTCTCCGGTTTTCATTCAAAATATCTTAAATTGTGTTCCGAAGATGAACAAAGCTTCTATGGGTTTGGAACAATACGGGGGTAAGTGATTAATGACAATATTTTAATTTTGAGATGGAGTATCCTTTAACAATCAGGCCTGTTGATTGCACACAGGTTCACAATGTCACAGACTCTCCATATTGTGTTGGCTGGAGAGTAAACGTCTACATCATCAATTTTGATGAGAATGAACTCTTAAGATCCAATCACTGTGCTGTATTATGCATGAGATCATTTTACAGTGGATAATTCAAATCTCATGAAAGAGCTGATGCGCTGTCAGTTTATCTCTGTTAACACAACCGTAACAATATTAAAACAACATGTGGAGGGTGCATGAGAGCCATTTTTGCGTGGAAAGCTGCGAAGAGTTTCATAACACTCGCTGCACTGATCTTAGTTCATATCCAGATCGGAGCAAGTGTGTTTCAAGTTTATGTAAACATATTTCATATTCTCCCATGCTTCAGACAAGAACCAGCATGCACCCAATGTCTTCTTCAAAAAAAGATGTGCAAATAAAGGCGACGACATAGTGGAATATTGAGATAAAAAGCAAACGATGCAGATAGAAAATTCAAAGAAGCAACCTTTATTCTGCCTTTATTCTTTCTGTTTTAAAGATATTTTAATATTCATTTGTCTTTAATGCAGTCTATATATTATTGCCTTTAATGCAGTTATAATGAGTGTGTTGTAGGTCTGTTTTATTGGTTGTTGTATCCCCTTTTCCCACCCCCTATACTCCTACTTTTCCACAGTTTTACACTCATTTCTGGAGACTTTTTCAGATCCAAGGTGTCAAAAACCAGTGCTGAAACAGGGGTTTCATGACCCTTTAAGCCCTTTGTTCCATCAGTCGTCATGAGGAATGACAACTCACTGGCTAACAAATGCCGCGTTTCCACCACAGGAACTTTACCCAGGAACTAGGAACTTTGGCCTGGTACTTGGTGTGTTTCCACCGCAGGAAGCAGGAACTAAATAAAGTTCCGGGTAAAAAAAATGCCCCTCAGAAAGTCCCTGCTGGCGAGGTAGTACTTTTTCAAAGTTCCGGAACTTTCGGGGGCAGGACTTGGGCGCTATACATCCTGTTTGGTTGAGTTCACACAGCATTGGTTGAGTTTAACCACCATTTATTCGGGATTATTTTCAAAATATTACTGTTATTGTGTCATGAAATGTAATTTTAAAAGTATTTCAGGCGAGAATGTAGTTGTTTAAAACTCAAATCAGTGGTTTAATTTATATCATTCGGTCATTGCGAGACTGCAGAAACAGCATTCAATAGCCTTCACTATTTCAAATCTTACATTTTTAAGTAAAATACTAGAGAAAATCATTTTTAATCAGTTGAGTACATTCTTAAATTGATCATTCGAAACTAGAGATGTTTCAGTCTGGGTTTAGAAAATATCATAGTACAGAGACCGCTCTTATTAAAGTAGTAAATGATATAAACATAAACCTTGACAGAAATTGGCCTTCAGTTCTGGTGCTTCTTGACTTGAGTGCAGCATTTGATACAATAGATCACCAGATTTTTTTAAATAGATTAAGTGACTTTGTTGGTCTATCTGGAACAGTTTTAAATTGGTTTATATCATATCTTAGTGAAAGAACATTTGTAGTATCCATTAATAATACCTTGTCTGAATATTATAAAGTACCATGTGGGGTTCCTCAGGGATCAGTTTTAGGACCACTACTTTTTAATTTATATATGTTACCTCTTGGTCAACTCATCAGGAGGCATGGTATCTCTTTTCATAGTTATGCAGATGACACACAGCTGTATGTAGCTGTGTCTCCAGACAACCCTGTACAAATTGATTCCCTAGTAAATTGCATTAAAGACATAAATGATTGGATGTCACAAAACTTCTTACAACTCAACCAAGATAAAACAGAAGTTTTGCTTATTGGATCAAAAATGCAGAGAGAGAAAGTGATCCCTAAATTAAATGTACTCGGATTAAACCCAAGCCAAGTGGCAAAAAACTTAGGAGTTGTCTTTGATTCTGATTTTAATTTTAAAGCACATGTACGCAATATTACTAAAACAGCATTTTATCATCTCAAGAACATTGCTAAAGTAAGATCATTTCTCTCTCTGAGCAATACAGAAAAATTAATGCATGCATTTATTACTAGCAGACTTGACTATTGTAATGCCCTTCTTACAGGTCTACCAAAGAATACAATTAACCAATTACAATTAATCCAAAATACCGCTGCTCGCATATTGACAAAAGTAAAAAAAAAAGAGATCATATTACACCAGTATTAAAGCCATTACACTGGTTACCTATTAGATTTCGAATTGATTTAAAAAATCTTTTATTAGTTTATAAGGCATTGCACGGACTTGCTCCTGACTATCTTTCAAATATGATTACAGTATATGAACCGAGAAGGACTCTGAGATCTTCAGATTCTTTTCTTTTAAATGTACCTTATAGTAGAACAAAAAAATTTGGTAATGCTGCTTTTAGCCGTTATGCTCCTCACCTCTGGAACAACCTTCCAGAGAACATAAGATGTGCTGAAAACATTAATAGCTTTAAATGTAAATTAAAAACATATTTTTTTAGTCAGGCCTTCCTATAAAATCTTATGAAACCTTTCTATATTGTGCTTTGCTTTGTTGTAATGATGTATTTTTATTTATTTTTTACTCATACTTTGATTTTTATAAATTCAATTTTTATCATGTATCTTAATGGGTTTATTTTACTTTTTTTTTGTTCTTTTAATTTTATTAATTGCTGTTACTATTGTTTCCTTGTCAAGCACTTTGAATTGCATTAACTTGTTTAGAAAAGTGCTATATAAATAAAAATTTGTTTGCTTGCTTGCTTCACGTTTATTTTTGGGGATTTTATTCATGTCACAGTGGACTCCTCACTGTCTGCTTTCTCTTGGAATGTGAACTTCTTCACTAGATCTACTGTATGATAATGTTAAGGATGCATCTTCTACCGTTTCTCTGCCACCCTTGGAGAGATCAGAACATAGTTTGGATTTGCTCCAGCCTCATTATAAGCCTTAAGGTGAGCATTCCTATCATCACACGCTCCTTTAGGAAATGGACTCTTGGAGCTGAGGAGGCCCTGCAGGACTTTTTTCCAGTCTACTGACTTGGGAATGCTACAAGAGTCGTGTGGGAAGGACATTGTTGTTCTTTTCCCTAGATCCCTTTGCTGTTTTCCCAACAATAAGCCCTGGATTACCAGTGACATGAAAGTAGTAGTATATATTCTACTGCTTATGTCATGATGATTTATGACTTTGACCTTTGACCTTTTGACAGGTTGAACTTCCGGAATGAGTTCAGGGGCTAACCTATGACCGTTTCCCACGCATCGATGATGTGGTTTTGACAGAAAGTTTTACCCTATTGACCTAGGTAGTACTAAATTATAGTTTTTGATGGCTAGTTTAAACGGTAAAGGAAACACTCCCCACGCATCGATCAAGTGGTTTTGACAGAAAGTTTTACCCTATTGACCTAGTTAGTACTAAATTATAGTTTTTGACGGCTAGTTTAAACGGTAAAGGAAACACTTCCCACGCATCGATCAAGTGGTTTTGACAGAAAGTTTTACCCTATTGACCTAGTTAGTTCTAAATCATGGTTTTAGGAAACCCTCCCGATGCATCGATCATGTGGTTTTGACAGAAGCTGTTTGAACTTTGTGTCAGTTAGCTTGTTTGAAGTTTGTGCCAGCTAACTTGTTTGAACTTTATCCCAGTTATTATGGCTTCTCCCCCCTCCCATTACATTCCTGAGCAGTGTATAAATGGGATCGGTCTGTTCTACGTTTGTATATAAAACATTCTATAATTTATATGATATAATTAATTATCATGCTAAAGTTGAAAACATTTTAGTTATTTCATATATGTAACATTGTTATTTCACATATATATATATATAAAACATTATATAATTTATATAATATAATTAATTAAAGGTTTAAAAACATTTTAGTTATTTCATATATGTGACATTCAGTTATCTCACATTTATATATAAAACATTCTATAATTTATATAATAGAATTATCATGCTAAAGTTGAAAAAGAAAAACATTTAAGTTATTTCACATTTATATATAAAACATTCTATAATTTATATAATATAATAATTATCATGCTAAAGTTGAAAACATTTTAGTTATTTCATATATGTGACATTGTTATTTCACATATATATATATAAATTATTATATAATTTATATGATATAATTAATTATGCTAAGGTTGAAAAACATTTCAGTTATTTCACATTTATATATAAAACAGCCTATAATTGATATAATATAATAATTATCATGCTAAAGTTGAAAACATTTTAGTTATTTCACATTTATATATAAAACATGCCGTTCTTTATATTCTATCTTTTATATAATATACATAATCTGAAATCAATTTAAATAAGGTTGAAAAACATTGTGTTCTTTTAAAAAGGTTATACATGAAACGTTTATAAAAAATATACCGAAACCGACTGTTTCAGATAAAACAAGATCCATTTTTAGGGGGCAGAAGAAGCTGTTTTCATATCAGCTTTGATCCTGACCCTCTGTGTCCCACTGTCTACGTCTGCACACTACAGTGCACACTCGTCCGAATTTACTACAAAATCACAATATCTTCAAAGCCATTGCTAATTAAAACTAACGTATCTCACGCAGGAGTACCGTGTTTTGACAGTTTTCTGACGGTTCACCTATGAATTACGGTTGGTGCGCGGCTAGCATCTCTTGTACCCCTCTCTCTCTCTCTCTCTCTCTCTCTCTCTCCCTCTCATACATTCATTCGTCTCCAAGTCTTATTTTCTTCTTTTAATGAATATAAACACATTATACATTTGCAAACAATATAAAACAAAACATTTACATTAGTTTTAGTCATCACTAAAAATATACATTTTACCAGGGAAAAAATATATAATTAAACAGAACAAAGAATATGGTCTATTGAGGAACCCGGATGTGTCGTTGACACAATTCAGTTAAATTCATTTCACATTAATCGTTGCAAAACATTTTCTATATTATATTTAAAACCTTTTATATCCATCTTTATATCATATCTTTTTCAAAAAGCTGTTTAATTATTTATTTTAACCGTACACCTACAGTACCACCACACACTAAAATGCTGCATGCACGTACATTTTTTTAATTAAATTTAGTTTTTAAGCGATCTGAATTATGACTACCCTATACATTTAATCATAAACCACACGTACCCTGATATATCACTATAATATCCATTCCACTATACAATTTTGTATTCTGATAAACCAAATAAACAAGCGGACATACGCATGAACATATCAAGTTAAAAAGAGCCTTATCTCTATTTTAAAAAATATGAAAAAATAAATAAATACAATTATATATGACAACGTGTTACTAAACCAGAACACACGTTTTAAACAAGTATTCATCATGTTTATAAAACACATCGCAGTAACAGACATGTTACTAAACCAAACCAAATCATTTATCATACATTTTTAATCATGTATTCAACATATACTTATAACACCAATGTCTGGGGGAGGCCAAAATACCTCCAGTCACCCCAAAACCCACTCAGACTCCAGGGGTTAAAGAATATGGAAATAAATAATTATATAATGACATCATCATCCTAAAGCAATTCATTAAACAAAAAAAGTATAACTTAAAAAAAAAGATTACTTATTTTAAATGTGATAGCATAGTATATAAAATAAACATTTCTGATGATACATATAAAAAATATCCCTTACATTTTTTTAGACCGGGGAGAGATGTCCAAACATGAATGAAATATCCCAAAATAAAATAATATGACTTAAAAAAATAAAGTAAAATGTTTAAATCATAAACAGAATCTCACAGGTCCAAGTTGGGGTATTCTCCTGTATGTGAGACCTGAAGGGGTGCTTCACACACCCCGCGCGCGGCGAGGGTGGAGTTCCAGACCGCATGATCTAAGCCAGAGGGGTACATTATTTCAAAGTTAACATTAATGTAATGTTTGAATAATCAGTACCCTCACTACATCTGATGTAATTCATTACATCTGTTTAAATGTTTCTTAATTCAACAAAATGATGATATATATAAAATATTTAGATTTTTATATAATATTATATAATAATTATTTATATCATATCATATATATAATTATATTATATTAGATGCGTTATGCATTAATCACTTTAGATTCTTTAAAGTTCTTATTTTTTGCATGATCTTCAAAGTTTTTAATACCATCTTTCTGTCTCCCTCTCCCTCTCTCACACGGACACGGACACACACACACACACACACACACACACACACACACACACACACACACACACACACACAGACAATGAAACATGATGCCAAAGTCTTTCTGTATGTTTTAAAAATAAAGCTAAAAATATTGATTTTGCTTTAAATGTATGCTACATTTGTTTGTCGCAGCATAGACTGTGAAGTTTAGATGAAGTCGATTGATCTTTTAGAAGAATTCTTTCAGAGAAAGACCCTCGATCGTATTCACCCATTAAAGATGGTTCAGGAGAGATGGGCTTCTGGACCCACGCATCCTAGAGATGTAATTTATGTGCGTTGCTACGGTCGTAAACCTTTCACATATCTACGGTACTTTCAGACAAAGAGCAGGAAAGACATTTGCAGGGCCTCTGTTTAACCGTTCCAAAATACCTCCATTTAAAAGCAAAATTAAAATATAAAAATGACCAACATCATATACAATAATTTAATATAATGTCTTACTAAAAAATCTACTGAAATGCTTGTAAAAAGAATAAAACTCATCTTACATGTTTAGAAACTTACAACTCTTGAACTTACATGTTCAAGAAGCTCTTAAGAGACATAAATCACAAAGTGGTTCTCTCTCACACCAGCGTCTCGGACTCAGAGGACTGTAATCAGTGATGGGATGAGACATTGTGTTAGGGCTAAAATTACTTCAAAGTAAAATCTTAAAAGGTTAAATGATATCTTTTAAAAATAAAATTTAAAATAAATTATTAAAAGTCTTAATAAAAACAAATATTCTACAACGAGGGTCTGTGGAAAAATTCGACTTGAACTTAAAGTATATTTTTTTATTTATCATGGGTATGTAAAATAATTTAAAGTGTCACAAGTCATCTCACGCCTGTGAAATGTTCAATAATTTCTTAAGTTGTATCTGTGAGAAAATGACAATAACATAGGCCTATCTTCAGAGAGAGCAACCATGAGAACATTTAGAAACTGGGAATCTTCCAGAAATAAGGGTCTTCCGATCAGCGCAGAGAAAGAAGTTACTTGACAATAATGATAACTTCAGGATATCGGATGACAGATGAGCCTCTGTGCATCGTGTCAGAGCGTATGTCATGTTAGTCTGCTAACGCCTTTCCAGGGCCAAAGTTTTGTACACACTAAATTTATTTCAAATCATAATCGTAAAATTAAAAGACTGTTTAAATCTTTAAAGTTTGAATACATACTTATCTTCTATTTATCTTTTAGAAGACTTGTGTATGATATAAATTATTTTGTTTAACGGTGACCTAAAATATAATTTTTATTAAACAATGCCTGTTCAAAACTTTAGATGGTTGAAAAACTGTACTTGGTCGTAAACTGTACTTAAATCTCATTTATATGAAAAAGATTCAATCAGCAGTTTTTGTCCATGCTGGGTTTCAATTTTATGGTGGAGGCTTTCCATAGCTATCCCGTACACCTAAAAACGACCATCACAGAAAACAAAATGTAAAAAAAAAAATGAAATAAATAAATAATTTAATAAAATGTAAAAAAGTTTTAGCTAAATAAAAACACCTTACATTTCCAGACAGGCGAAGTAGTTCATTATGCAACAATCCAAAAAAAAAAGCAAATAGCCCCAGACCCTTCAGTGATAAACTACAGTGTGAACTGAAGCTTCAGGATATAGGGCAACAGACCAGATGAGTCTCGGGGGACAATGTCGCAGTACATCTAGTCTGCTAACGCCTTTCCAGAGTACATCCAGAGTTTACACTAATTTCATTTAGAAGCATAACCTTAAAAGTTTAAATCAAATCTTTAAAGTTTTATTAAAATCATATCTTTTATTTATCTTCTTAGAAGATTTATGTATTATTGTTACTGTTGTTATTGTTAAGCAGTGTCTGTCCAAAAACTTTAGATTGTTACATACAACATGAAACATGTTGTCAAAGTTTGTCACAAAAATCCTAGGACTTCACATTGCTCTTATTCAGACAAAGTTGTATCATTTGGAAAATCAAAGTAAAAATCACACATCGTCTTAATTCAAAGTATAAGTATAAGATCGTATAAGATCATTTTTACTTGTATCTCCCGAACTAGGGTGAAACCCTTTACTGAGAATATACTATCGGTCATCTACTCAAAATACATGTAGAAGTTTCAAATGTTAGCATTAGCTGATGGCGGCCGCATGACTTTGGGGAGAGCTATAGCACGAAGCATGCCCTTCGACCTCCTCGATTTTGGAGGCTTTTTTGTTAAAGATTTCTTCCATCTACTCACTTTTTCAAATGAGTGTTGCAGCTGCGGTAGCTGTTATGCGTCAAGAATCTATGACAACATGTCTTCCAATAGCACATCATCGAATTTAATTGTACATGTTCTACCGTTATGCCACCTATATAATGATTTACACAACCAAGCAATGGAAAAAGCTTGTAATTTTGACTTACCCTGTCGAGAAGAAAGCAGGCACCCTTTCATTAGCTCTTTCCACCTGGGAAAAGCTATCCCGATATTTATTTACATACCGATCAATTCAATTTTAGCTTTTTGGCTTTTTTGGAGGGATTTTGTCCCGTGCAGTGCAGCCTTTCAAATGTGCCGAGGACTGTATCAACGCCCCCCCATATGGTCTAGCAGTTAGGATTCCTGTCTTTCATCCAGGCTGCCCGGGTTCGACTCCCGGTATGGGAAGACAATTTTCACAAATACAATTATATTGAATTCAGAAAATTTCACTATGGAATATTTACTTTATCTATCATAATTTCAATTTAGTACGTCATCATTTCAACTTTTCATCTCATAATGTATGACGCATAGTCATAATTTCAACTTTTTAAGTCAGAATTACAATTTTTGTCAATGACGCTTTTTTTAATGTAATACTTAAAACGTTTTTAAGTCATAATTTGGTTGTTGACTATAGTAGAGTTGATGATGAAACTTTGAGTTAGGCTAGTGATTTTTGTCCCTCTCTGCTCTTTTTCAAGATGGCGGAATGACACGGAAGCCTCCTTGGACTTACCCTCCCCATGTAGATAAAGATAATAAATTAAGTCAGATCATTGGCAGAGATCATTTTACACCCATGGGAACATATTTATTAATAAAGACAATGATTTTAGCTAATAAAATACCATTTTTCAACCGAGCGAATCTGCACATGTGAGGCCTTCAAAAGTTTCAAAAGGCCTTCAATGGTTCAATGTGTAATGGTTGTGTAAAAATCAAATACTGTATTACACTTTTCAAATGATAATCCAGCTTTAAAGTTTCACAAAGTCTGACACAAGGCCATTAACATGTTCTTTTTGCTTATTTCTACAAATATCAACCTGATCAATATGAATACGATTAAACAAGTTAATTTTTAAGAAAAAAAAAAAGAGTTTTAAAATACAACTAAACCATGATAATTTTTAGTTTAGATGTTGATGACTAAGTTTCAGGCGTAGTGCAACCAGATTTCTCTAACATCTCACTCACAACGCAACACGTTGTAAATAAACATTTTCAAACTGTAATTTAACCATATTTGATTAATATTATGTTGATTTAAAGTTTTTGTTATTAACTAATACTTATAACATCTGACCCAAAATAAACAGATAATGGAATCTTCACACTATACAGTTAGATATTCTCCTACTTAGTATCTTTGGATGTATCTGTGGCTGGATTTTGTCACACTCTTGTAAAGACTATGGACTAACTTTAAAACATAATTTTTATACAGGAATCACATGTGTAAGATTCAAAAGATCAATTCACTAAGAATTTGTGATACACAAATAAATACACAAAAGTTTTCAAATGATGATGGTTTTATTACTCCGCTAGATTAGTCATCTTGTTCAGATAGCAGACGACGCTGTTTCACATGTTGTACGTTGGACTGTGTGTGTGTGTGTGTTTTAGGTGAAGACGTTTCTTTGAGAGCCGTTTATAGAAATAAATGACGCTTAAGAATTTAAGTGATAGTTTGACTACATTGATATCAATCACACAAATACGAATCGCACAAGCTGTTTTACACTTTTACAGCAGAATCACATCCGACTATTGCACCGAGAGAGGCATACTCATTAAAGATCGAAGCCTTAAAGTTCCACACTTTGGTAAAACCTGCAGATAAAAAAAGAAAAGTCAATTCTAATTCTAATTCTTCATCATCATGAGCCATTTAAAACAAATACAGAAAAAGCCACTATAGTGATCAGTTTTAGCTTTTGACTGTTTGTCATTGACATCTTGCTTCGTTTAGTTTGCAAAAAGTGCATAGAGTGTGGTCAGATATTGCATGAAGAGAATTTATGAAAAACATGAATAAATATTGCATCAAGAGAATTAAATGACGGTCCTTCTGAGAGTGTTTAGTATGAGAGTGAATCTTTCTGCTATGTCTACGAAACATCGACGTCAAAGATAAGTATTAAACTTTAAACTCGTCTAACTATTACACTTATTTTTTTTATTACACAGTTATTTGCGTGTGTGTGTCACTAAACAACGGTTAAGCTAATGAATTACGGTTGATACGTGGTATTTTTATGTGAAAGGGGGATGATTCATTTTTTATTCTGGCCCCACCAATACTTTTAGGCATCTGTCTTTTAGGCCCGATCCAGAAAACAGTTGTTGTGTCTTAATAATTGTTCTTCTTTTCATGATCTTTTTATTCGGCAGAATGCCGAAATATTTTACATATCGTAAATTTCAATTGTTAGATAAATCATCTAACTATTATATGTGAAACAAGCTCAGTCGCATTAGAGTCGGATTCTTGTTTACATTGAACATCGTTATTGAACCTTTTTCAATATTATTGAAAATAATTGTTATAAAAGCGCTATTGTTCTAGGCCTCATCAAAGTTCACATAGTTTTCACCGGACCACTCTGAAACAAGACCAAATATTTGCGTGTAACATTTTGTTTGCATTTCTTCTGAAACACCCTGTTTTGAAATTGTTTAACATCACCATTCTCAATCTATTGTAGCTTGTCTATTTTCCTTACACTTTAACACTTACCGTATTGTCGGGTGTGATTGTAATGTTTTGTATGCCGTTTTATTTACACTTTCCCCCGGATATCATATTTGTTATATATCTCTTTGTTCATATACGACAGTATTCACATGAATTGGCTTGATTTGTATCTTGATTTGATACGCGAGACATTTACATTATATTATTATACCGTCTTAGTTTTTAAAATAGCGCTAAAATGTATATTTTAACCATGCGGATATAGAATGCCCCACAAGGTTCTCTGTTCTCTGGTTCTATGTTTTAAAAATGCCGCGAAACAAAGACAAGGACGCCTCTTTCTATAAGCGACCCTCAAAATTTGTGCATACAACAAAATTACTTTTGTCTCACTGTTTGAAGAAAAACTTAAATCAGCTGGTGCTTGATAACTATTGAAGTTCTAAGGTCTATGAACTTTAACAATAGTCGGTAAAATGAACTTAAACATGAAATAAATCCTAACTACTTTCTAAATGTTTGTAAATCCAAAAACTGTTGTCACTGGTGTCAAAAAATGCAAAAACTGACGTTGGTGAATTAGTTGAAAGTCTTGCCAGCTACATCGTAGAGCAAGACATGATAGCCTGCGGATATTTTCTATTCTGGTTAGACCATCTATAAATGTCTTTCACTCAAATTTCTTCAATGTATGAAAGTATAATGTTGAAATAAAAATTTCTGAATGAAAAAATGTCTGAGCTCATAAAATTAGTATTATAATAATAATATTTAGAATACTACATGATTTAAAAGATTAAATATTTGTTTTCTGCATTTTAATTACCGTATTCCCGAGGCGGCAACCATTTCCATTCCAGAGTGGACACGCCCTGTGGTCACATTTTTATGTCTTCATCCAGAGCCTTCATCAAAAGTGCCTTTTCCCCGCTTCGCAACGTAGCCATGCTACAGCTTTCCGGCCCCGCGACACCCGTTTCAGGCCAAAAGGAGGAGCGGGTGGGTTACCTAGATATGTCTCACCAGCGACCTCGGGTTTGCCACAATCCTGACATGCGTCGGGAACAGGAACGCCTTGACACCTTTCAGAATTGGACTCCTGCACCAGTAAGTCCAGCCGAGCTTGCCAAAAGTGGTTTCTACTACCTTGGTCAGGGCGACAGAGTGGCTTGCTTCAGTTGTGGAGGCCAGCTTAGCAACTGGGAACTGGGAGATCGTGCAGTATCAGAGCACCAGAGGCATTACCCCAACTGCCGCTTTGTTAGAGGTGACCGAGCAGATAATGTACCTTTATCTAGCCTTTTCAATGTATCGGCAATGCAACAGTGTGAAGAAAGGTTGCTCACATTTGTCTACTGGCCCTCAAGAATAACTGTACGGCTGGTTTTTACTATGTTGGTTGTAATGATGACGTGAAGTGCTTTTCTTGCGATGGTGGACTCAGATGTTGGGAGTCTGGTGATGATCCATGGGTAGAACATGCCAAGTGGTTTCCAAGATGTGAATACCTGTTGCAAGAAAAGGGCCTAGAGTTTGTTCATCAGATTCAAGCAAGATTTCCAAGACTATTTGAACAGCTATTGACTAATGGAGACAGCGACTCAAGAGAATTTGTTAATCCGCCTGTGGGTCCTGGAGAAGACCGTTCAGAAGATGCGGTGGTGAAGTCTGCTTTAGAGATGGGATTTGATTTTGGCCTGGTGAAGCAAACCGTTCAGAGCAAAATTCTCGCAAGTGGAGAAAATTACAAAACCGTTCAAGAGTTGGTATCTGATTTACTAAGTGCAGAAGAAATGGCATTAGATGGTTTTACTTTTCTTAAGAAACATCATCTTGCCGTGTCACAGCGCCTAAAAAGTGTGCAGAGCTTAATGGACCATCTTCTAGAGGAGAGCGTCATCTCACAGAAAGAGTATGACATTATTCGTAACTGCACTACAGTCACGCAGCAGACAGGGCAGCTCATTGAGTTAGTCCTGTCGAAAGTAGAACCAGAGAACAGAGAACCTTGTGGGGCATTCTATATCCGCATGGTTAAAATATACATTTTAGCGCTATTTTAAAAACTAAGACGGTATAATAATATAATGTAAATGTCTCGCGTATCAAATCAAGATACAAATCAAGCCAATTCATGTGAATACTGTCGTATATGAACAAAGAGATATATAACAAATATGATATCCGGGGGAAAGTGTAAATAAAACGGCATACAAAACATTACAATCACACCCGACAATACGGTAAGTGTTAAAGTGTAAGGAAAATAGACACGCTACAATAGATTGAGAATGGTGATGTTAAACAATTTCAAAACAGGGTGTTTCAGAAGAAATGCAAACAAAATGTTACACGCAAATATTTGGTCTTGTTTCAGAGTGGTCCGGTGAAAACTATGTGAACTTTGATGAGGCCTAGAACAATAGCGCTTTTATAACAATTATTTTCAATAATATTGAAAAAGGTTCAATAACGATGTTCAATGTAAACAAGAATCCGACTCTAATGCGACTGAGCTTGTTTCACATATAATAGTTAGATGATTTATCTAACAATTGAAATTTACGATATGTAAAATATTTCGGCATTCTGCCGAATAAAAAGATCATGAAAAGAAGAACAATTATTAAGACACAACAACTGTTTTCTGGATCGGGCCTAAAAGACAGATGCCTAAAAGTATTGGTGGGGCCAGAATAAAAAATGAATCATCCCCCTTTCACATAAAAATACCACGTATCAACCGTAATTCATTAGCTTAACCGTTGTTTAGTGACACACACACGCAAATAACTGTGTAATAAAAAAAATAAGTGTAATAGTTAGACGAGTTTAAAGTTTAATACTTATCTTTGACGTCGATGTTTCGTAGACATAGCAGAAAGATTCACTCTCATACTAAACACTCTCAGAAGGACCGTCATTTAATTCTCTTGATGCAATATTTATTCATGTTTTTCATAAATTCTCTTCATGCAATATCTGACCACACTCTATGCACTTTTTGCAAACTAAACGAAGCAAGATGTCAATGACAAACAGTCAAAAGCTAAAACTGATCACTATAGTGGCTTTTTCTGTATTTGTTTTAAATGGCTCATGATGATGAAGAATTAGAATTAGAATTGACTTTTCTTTTTTTATCTGCAGGTTTTACCAAAGTGTGGAACTTTAAGGCTTCGATCTTTAATGAGTATGCCTCTCTCGGTGCAATAGTCGGATGTGATTCTGCTGTAAAAGTGTAAAACAGCTTGTGCGATTCGTATTTGTGTGATTGATATCAATGTAGTCAAACTATCACTTAAATTCTTAAGCGTCATTTATTTCTATAAACGGCTCTCAAAGAAACGTCTTCACCTAAAACACACACACACACACAGTCCAACGTACAACATGTGAAACAGCGTCGTCTGCTATCTGAACAAGATGACTAATCTAGCGGAGTAATAAAACCATCATCATTTGAAAACTTTTGTGTATTTATTTGTGTATCACAAATTCTTAGTGAATTGATCTTTTGAATCTTACACATGTGATTCCTGTATAAAAATTATGTTTTAAAGTTAGTCCATAGTCTTTACAAGAGTGTGACAAAATCCAGCCACAGATACATCCAAAGATACTAAGTAGGAGAATATCTAACTGTATAGTGTGAAGATTCCATTATCTGTTTATTTTGGGTCAGATGTTATAAGTATTAGTTAATAACAAAAACTTTAAATCAACATAATATTAATCAAATATGGTTAAATTACAGTTTGAAAATGTTTATTTACAACGTGTTGCGTTGTGAGTGAGATGTTAGAGAAATCTGGTTGCACTACGCCTGAAACTTAGTCATCAACATCTAAACTAAAAATTATCATGGTTTAGTTGTATTTTAAAACTCTTTTTTTTTTTCTTAAAAATTAACTTGTTTAATCGTATTCATATTGATCAGGTTGATATTTGTAGAAATAAGCAAAAAGAACATGTTAATGGCCTTGTGTCAGACTTTGTGAAACTTTAAAGCTGGATTATCATTTGAAAAGTGTAATACAGTATTTGATTTTTACACAACCATTACACATTGAACCATTGAAGGCCTTTTGAAACTTTTGAAGGCCTCACATGTGCAGATTCGCTCGGTTGAAAAATGGTATTTTATTAGCTAAAATCATTGTCTTTATTAATAAATATGTTCCCATGGGTGTAAAATGATCTCTGCCAATGATCTGACTTAATTTATTATCTTTATCTACATGGGGAGGGTAAGTCCAAGGAGGCTTCCGTGTCGTTCCGCCATCTTGAAAAAGAGCAGAGAGGGACAAAAATCACTAGCCTAACTCAAAGTTTCATCATCAACTCTACTATAGTCAACAACCAAATTATGACTTAAAAACGTTTTAAGTATTACATTAAAAAAAGCGTCATTGACAAAAATTGTAATTCTGACTTAAAAAGTTGAAATTATGACTATGCGTCATACATTATGAGATGAAAAGTTGAAATGATGACGTACTAAATTGAAATTATGATAGATAAAGTAAATATTCCATAGTGAAATTTTCTGAATTCAATATAATTGTATTTGTGAAAATTGTCTTCCCATACCGGGAGTCGAACCCGGGCAGCCTGGATGAAAGACAGGAATCCTAACTGCTAGACCATATGGGGGGGCGTTGATACAGTCCTCGGCACATTTGAAAGGCTGCACTGCACGGGACAAAATCCCTCCAAAAAAGCCAAAAAGCTAAAATTGAATTGATCGGTATGTAAATAAATATCGGGATAGCTTTTCCCAGGTGGAAAGAGCTAATGAAAGGGTGCCTGCTTTCTTCTCGACAGGGTAAGTCAAAATTACAAGCTTTTTCCATTGCTTGGTTGTGTAAATCATTATATAGGTGGCATAACGGTAGAACATGTACAATTAAATTCGATGATGTGCTATTGGAAGACATGTTGTCATAGATTCTTGACGCATAACAGCTACCGCAGCTGCAACACTCATTTGAAAAAGTGAGTAGATGGAAGAAATCTTTAACAAAAAAGCCTCCAAAATCGAGGAGGTCGAAGGGCATGCTTCGTGCTATAGCTCTCCCCAAAGTCATGCGGCCGCCATCAGCTAATGCTAACATTTGAAACTTCTACATGTATTTTGAGTAGATGACCGATAGTATATTCTCAGTAAAGGGTTTCACCCTAGTTCGGGAGATACAAGTAAAAATGATCTTATACGATCTTATACTTATACTTTGAATTAAGACGATGTGTGATTTTTACTTTGATTTTCCAAATGATACAACTTTGTCTGAATAAGAGCAATGTGAAGTCCTAGGATTTTTGTGACAAACTTTGACAACATGTTTCATGTTGTATGTTGTATGTAACAATCTAAAGTTTTTGGACAGACACTGCTTAACAATAACAACAGTAACAATAATACATAAATCTTCTAAGAAGATAAATAAAAGATATGATTTTAATAAAACTTTAAAGATTTGATTTAAACTTTTAAGGTTATGCTTCTAAATGAAATTAGTCTAAACTCTGGATGTACTCTGGAAAGGCGTTAGCAGACTAGATGTACTGCGACATTGTCCCCCGAGACTCATCTGGTCTGTTGCCCTATATCCTGAAGCTTCAGTTCACACTGTAGTTTATCACTGAAGGGTCTGGGGCTATTTGCTTTTTTTTTTTGGATTGTTGCATAATGAACTACTTCGCCTGTCTGGAAATGTAAGGTGTTTTTATTTAGCTAAAACTTTTTTACATTTTATTAAATTATTTATTTATTTCATTTTTTTTTACATTTTGTTTTCTGTGATGGTCGTTTTTAGGTGTACGGGATAGCTATGGAAAGCCTCCACCATAAAATTGAAACCCAGCATGGACAAAAAATGCTGATTGAATCTTTTTCATATAAATGAGATTTAAGTACAGTTTACGACCAAGTACAGTTTTTCAACCATCTAAAGTTTTGAACAGGCATTGTTTAATAACAATTATATTTTAGGTCACCGTTAAACAAAATAATTTATATCATACACAAGTCTTCTAAAAGATAAATAGAAGATAAGTATGTATTCAAACTTTAAAGATTTAAACAGTCTTTTAATTTTACGATTATGATTTGAAATAAATTTAGTGTGTACAAAACTTTGGCCCTGGAAAGGCGTTAGCAGACTAACATGACATACGCTCTGACACGATGCACAGAGGCTCATCTGTCATCCGATATCCTGAAGTTATCATTATTGTCAAGTAACTTCTTTCTCTGCGCTGATCGGAAGACCCTTATTTCTGGAAGATTCCCAGTTTCTAAATGTTCTCATGGTTGCTCTCTCTGAAGATAGGCCTATGTTATTGTCATTTTCTCACAGATACAACTTAAGAAATTATTGAACATTTCACAGGCGTGAGATGACTTGTGACACTTTAAATTATTTTACATACCCATGATAAATAAAAAAATATACTTTAAGTTCAAGTCGAATTTTTCCACAGACCATCGTTGTAGAATATTTGTTTTTATTAAGACTTTTAATAATTTATTTTAAATTTTATTTTTAAAAGATATCATTTAACCTTTTAAGATTTTACTTTGAAGTAATTTTAGCCCTAACACAATGTCTCATCCCATCACTGATTACAGTCCTCTGAGTCCGAGACGCTGGTGTGAGAGAGAACCACTTTGTGATTTATGTCTCTTAAGAGCTTCTTGAACATGTAAGTTCAAGAGTTGTAAGTTTCTAAACATGTAAGATGAGTTTTATTCTTTTTACAAGCATTTCAGTAGATTTTTTAGTAAGACATTATATTAAATTATTGTATATGATGTTATATGTATATTAATCTCACTTTCACCGTGCTCAGGAATCTGGAGTGGGGTCCTGTTTCATATGTCAGAGCTCACATGTGAAGGGGCGCGTACAGACACACACACACACACACACACACATACACACACACACACAGACACACACACAGACACGTGTGTTTTACTTTTTGACACACATACTGCGCGCCTCCCTATGTTTTGAGATGGTGCTTTGAGAGACATTCAGGAATGACTATATGAATTCAGTTGTGTAAAACAATTTTGAATCCATTCATACATTGTATTTTTGTGGACATCAATGGACAATGATGTGTTAGGAGCTACTTCTTCAACTCTCTCTAAAATAAGGTAAGACAATTGTATTTATTATTTTGTTTATCTAAAATGATTGGTTTCAGTAAGCATTTCATTTATACTTTTATTCATCTAAAACTAAAACAATTGGATTAATAAGATATTTATATTATACTTTTAAAGGCATGTTTTCAACTTTTGTTAGTGTGAGATTTCACCGTACTCTGGTATGCAAAGGAGGGGGTCAGAGCTCAGACGGAGAGGGGGCGTGCATAGACGGACACAGACACGCGCACGCGGCTCCTTTACTTTTTGAGACAGTGTGAGGTCATTCAGAAAAAACAGTGTTTTTGTTTTACCACTTTTAATAATTTAACAACTCTATTACAACTTTTAATAATGTATTAAATGTAAAACATTTTTAAACTTTTAGGATTATAATTTCAGTCCCTGATGTCTTGATCACTGAAGGCAGAGACCGTCTAGACTTACAAACATGTGTTATTTTTATTTTATTCTTTTTAGTAAGATGTATTGTGTAATCATTCCATTATATAATTTTAAAGGATATAATTTTTTGACAACCATAGTTTAATTGTTTTAGATTATATAATTTATATTATATAAATTATATAAAGGATAGAATATAAAGGATAGAATGTTTTATGTAATTTTTATCTAAAACTAAAACAATTGGTTTTAGTAAGCTTTTTATAACCTTTTTAAAAGAACAGAATGTTTTTCAACTGTAGCATGATAATTATATTATATAAATTATATAAATATTATATAAATTATAGAATGTTTTATATATAAATGTGAAATAACTAAAATGTTTTTTTTTTCAACCTTAGCATGATAATTAATTATATTATATAAATTATATAATGTTTTATATATGAATGTGAAATAACTGAAATGTTTTTCAACCTTAGCATGATAATTAATTATATCATATAAATTATAGGATGTTTTATATACAAACGTAGAACACACCGATCCCATTTATACACTGCTCAGGAATGTAATGGGAGGGGAGACACACACACAGACACACACACACACATAACCGTATAACAGGGCACAAACTTCAAACAAGCTAACTGACACAAAGTTCAAACAGCTTCTGTCAAAACCACATGATCGATGCATCGGGAGGGTTTCCTAAAACCATGATTTAGAACTAACTAGGTCAATAGGGTAAAACTTTCTGTCAAAACCACTTGATCGATGCGTGGGGAGTGTTTCCTTTACCGTTTAAACTAGCCGTCAAAAACTATAATTTAGTACTAACTAGGTCAATAGGGTAAAACTTTCTGTCAAAACCACATGATCGATGCGTGGGAAAGGGTCATAGGTTAGCCCCTGAACTCATTCCGGAAGTTCAACCCATCCATCATAAGGTCACCGGAAGTTCAACCTGTCAAAAGGTCAAAGGTCAAAGTCATAAATCATCATGACATAAGCAGTAGAATATATACTACTCATGAAAGACCTCGTCAACCAGAAGAAGAGGGCTTTTAAGAAGGGTGACTTGAAGGAGATAAGATGTATACCAAAAGTCCAGCTGAAAAAAAAGCTGAAAGATAAATACAGAAGAAAAGTGAAGTAGAAGTTACAGAAAAACAGCATAAGGGAGATGTGGCATGGCATAAAAAACTATCACTGGATGAAGTTCAAAATTAGGGAATTTTGTGAAGGGGGATGTGGGGAGGGCCAACCAGTTAAACAACTTCTTCAAAAGGTTTGACTAACCTGGTTTCACCTGGTGAGAGTAATAAACCTCTCTAATCATCATGTATCAGGGAAGTAACGCTGTGAGAATTATGTTTTTCCAATTTCACCAGTGCATTTAATACCACCCAGCCCCCTCCACTGAAAGACAAACTGACAGAAATGAGTGTGGGGTCTATTCTTAATAAGTGGGTTACAGATTATTTTACAGAGACCTCAATAAGTCCAACTGAGGGATAGCATCGCTGATACTGTAGTCAGTGGTATGGTGGCATCACAGGGGACAGTGCTCTCCCCTATCCTGTTTATCTTATACACTCCAGATTTCAAGTATAATTCAGAATTGTGTCATATGCCAAAAGTTGTTGTAGATGTTTTAATAGACTGTCATCACTAGCATCCTCTAATGTGCCATCATGTGCTGGGGAAGCAGCATTAGAAAGAGGGATGTCACACAGCTGGATGAGTTGGTGAGAAAGTGTAGTCGGGTGGTGGGTGGGGAGATAGGCTTAACATTGGTCGCTGAGAGGAGGATTCTTAGCCAGTTTTGTCCATCTTGGACAATGTCCATCATCCGCTGGGTGTCTGTTTTTTAATTTTGCTACTGGATTTTCTAATTTTCCTTTGGTATCTATCTATATATCTATCTATCTATCTATAAAGGCCACAGCCACCAGGGAATACTGTTTCCATGAAAGTGTGTACATGGTCTGCAGCAACGCTTAGGTAGATGGTACGTGTCAAAGTGGATGGATGGCAGGACCCAAGATTTCCCAGCAGAACATTGCCCAAAGCATCACACTCCCTCCGCTGGCTTGCTAAAGTGCATCTTAAGGCCAGGAGTCCAGGAACACACCAAGCCAACTTCATCTAACTAGTGGCGATGAAAGCAGATGGAGTAGTTGCCTTGTGTCAGTAGCATCGGATCAAAAAGCTGCACTAAAACACACTTTCCCCGTGCCAATTCAACATGCTAAATCGGGTAAATACCCGCCAATGTGAGTGCGACAAGAGGAACACACCAAACAAACTTGCCCGACCATAGCTCAACTGTTGGATCGGACCACATGGGCCCTCCTTCACTCTCCACGTGCATCAGTGAGCCATGACCATGTCACCAGTTCACCTCGGTTCCTTCCTTTGACCACTTTTGAAAGATACTGACCACTGCAGCTCAGGAACACTCCACAAGAGATGCAGTTTTAGAGATGCTCCAATCCAGTCATCTAGCCATCTCAATTTGGCCCTTGTCAAACTCATTCAAATCCTTACACTTGCCCATTTTTCCTGTTTCTAACACCAACTTTGAGGACAAAATTTTCACTTGTTGCCTAATCTATCCCACACACTAACAGGTGCCATGATAAAGAGATAATCAGTGTTATTCTCTTCACCTGCCAGTAGTCATGTGTACGCATGAGAACATTTGCCGTCCTCAAGTTAGTTTTACCACTTTGGTTTATGGTTTCATATGTGGTAGATAAAAAAAAATAAAGACAAGCATTAAATTATCTTTAAAACAGGTCTGTATCCTGGTTATGTACATTTCATTATTAGGAGCCTACTCATACATATCTTATAAAATTTAACAACTTGTTGAGGTAAGGAAGAGTTGTTTAGTGTTATGCTTCCTTTTTTAATGTACATGTTGACAACTTGTTGAGGTAAGAGAGTTGTTTAGTGTTACGCTTCCTTTCTAAAAAAATAAAATGTACATGCATGAGAACAGTTACCATTCTCACGCTGGTTTTACACTGTGGTTCCTTGGAAATATTAGAAATAAATTACGAAGTAAAGAATGGCAATTAACAGGGCCTGTTACCTTCTGTGATTGTGCAATTTGCTTTGGTATTTCTTCTGGGTAATTTTTTTTTTTTTTTTCTGTTACAAGCCTGGCTCAAAGCAAGCAACAGAGTAGGGAAAGACCACACGTGGAATAGCAATAGATACTAGATTTATTAAGTAAATAGCATGTAACAGAATAGATTTTATATAGTCAGTAATGAAGATGACTTTGAAAAATAAGTGTAAGCAATCAGTATAGTGAGGTGCAGTGAATAAGCAAAACAGATGAGAAAGAGATGGGAGATACCAGAGAGAGAGAGAGAGAAACAGACAGGACAAGACACCAGTGGCGGATCTAGAAAATTTTGCATGGGGGGGCAAAGGGGTGGCAAGAGGTCTTGGCAGGGTGGCAGGGGTACATGGAATCCCTATATATGAATTGCTTTAAAAAAAATAAATAAAAAAAAACACTTTTAAACTACAGTAGTTATTGTTTAATCATGCCCTTACACACTACAACGTTTTTTAATTCACAACAGGAATAAGCCCAGTGTTCAAACAAAACAAAACTGTGCATCTTTTAAAAAGTAAAAGTATAAAAAGCAAAATGAAAATATAAAAAAAGTACAATAATTGTGTCCAAGATGTCCAATACTCAAATGACCCATGATTACCCATCTTTTTTAGGAAAGCTTAAGGCGACGGTTGCTGTGCTTTGCAGCGAAACGTTTCACAAACTTATCTAAATCTAGTGCTTTTGCACGCTGTTTCTCAATACTGAGAACAGCCAGATTTCTCAGACGTTGAAAAGCTTCGCTCACATCCAGCAGTACTCACTGGCAAAACAATAGCGATCTTGCACAGGCGAAAAAGCTCAAAGAAAACCTCTTTAAAAGGCACCAAGAACGTCACAAACTCAGTCAGACTGGACGGGTTTACTTTGCCATTTGCTCTGTTTCTTTCAAGAAGTCTTTTTGCCTGGTGTATCTCAGTTTTCAAGTCTTGCAAGTCAGAGCCATATTCCTCAGCCACTAACAAAACCAATTCTTCCTTTAAGAAATCATTGTTTGATGGATTTAAAGCTTGTATACCCCTCATTATCTTGCTGCTAGAGTTTGAAAAGCGCCTGTCCACTTCACTGATCACTGAGTCTATGATGGGAATGAATATACCTATTCTAAAGGCATCTTTGTTGTCAACATGTGTTTGCTGTCCAAGTGTAGATGTTACAAGAGTATCATGTAGTCTCCTAGATGTGTGTTTGGTTCTTTTTGATTTAACAATGGTAGAAATGTTGCAACCATTGCATGTGTCAATTGCTGTACTCCACAAGTCATTAAAGCTCTCCTCTTTGCGATAATCTTCCAATGTCTGTCTGAGGGTTTCAGTAAGGTCAACTGCTTTGGTAAGGTCCACATTAGTTGACTGGAGCATCTCAGATAAAAACTTGGTTTCACCTAGCACTTTTCTGAAGACTGCAAGGAGCCCTATGAAATTAAAATCAATTTGAGAACGTAGTCCTCTTGCATCTACAGCTCTCTGTGGATTCGCCTCATCTGAAATTTCATCCAGCACTCTTATTACTGCAGGCAGCTTGTCCATAAGGTTTCTACATGCAGCATAGCGACAGGCCCATCTAGTGTCACTTAGCCTTGGAAGTTCTCGTGGTGCCCCACCACTGAACATTTCTTTTTGAACATCCATCCACTTAATGTGAACATATGAGCCTGACATGAATGTGTACAGTCTTTCCAGCAAAGTGAAAAAACATGCAGCTTCTGGGACATTTTTTACACTGTCCACAATGACAAGATTCAAACAGTGTGCCTTGCAGTGAACATAAAATGCATATTTGGCAACTTCCTTAACCCTTGTTTGGACCCCAGAGCACCTGCCACTCATTACTGCAGCCCCATCATAGCCTTGGCCCACCAGATTCTCTCTGTATTCCAGTCCATACTTTTCCAGACATGAAATAAGTTTCTCTGTCAAACTGGCTGCATCTAAGTGCTCTGCTTTCTGGTACTCAAGGAAGCTCTCCTGAACCACACCATTATAATAATATCTTACGACCAGAGACAGCTGCTCCTTTTTTTAATGTCTTTAGTCTCATCCGCTAAAATAGAAAAGTGCTCACTTTCTTTAACCTCTTTTATAATTTCCTCTCTAACCATTTCTGCTAAACACTCCAAAATCTCATTTTGAGTGATTTTGCTTGTGTATTAAGCATTTCTGGGACCCTGTGAAAGCCGTTTTTTCACTAAGGCATCATGTTTACTCACAAGATCTAAAATCTCAAGAAAATTTCCCCTGTTTTTTGAGTTTTCCGATTCATCATGGCCACGTTGGAAAATATTCTGAGTGGCTGTCAACAGCAAGGTTTCAGCCAAAGTTTTAATGTACTTTTGATTTTCGATTACTTGTTTCTGATTTTCATCTCTCATCATTCCCAAGACAGTTGTATTTTGCTTGGCCATTCTTTTGAACTCACTCCATGCAATCATTGCATTAACATGTGTGTCTGATCTGCCATGTACACTAAACCCACTGTCTTTGGAAGTGGCCTTCTTCCAGTTAGAATAGCCATTTTCTGATGTGAATACACTGTTTTTTATATGTGCAAAATGTCTGCATGCAAAGCAGTAAGCTGCATCTTTAGACATGGAATATTCAAGCCATGGCCAAGAACTGTACCACTCCCTGTGGAAGCTTCTTTTTGCTGCTCCATGTTGTGTCTTTGGGAATGTCTTTAAATCAGGCTGCAATGCTGCATCACCTTTGCATTTTGATATATCTTAAAAAAGAAAGAGGAGAGTGCCAAATATAATTATCTAATACAATTGAACAGTACATGGACATAGCCAATGCATATAAGTGGCATTACATATTATCCTACTGAACGGCAATTTATATGGAATAAGAATAAAAACATACCATGTGGTCCAGGGGGAATTGCATGTCTACCCTCTTCCTCTCTGTCATCTTCCTCCTCCTGATCACTCCCTGCCTCATTTAAACGCCTCTGATTGGCCGATGTGATCAACAGACATGTCTGTGATTGGCTACAATGCTCAACGTTGCAAAACCACGTCAAAAGTACCTTTAATGCAAAGGGAAAAATATAAATAAAAATGTAATATGCACTGTTCATGATTAGTTAATCGCGGCCGCTGTAATCTTATTCACATTTGTTTTTCTGATGAATTGTTTTGCTCTGTGAGAAAGACAATTTAACAAAATATTCGGGGCTTTACTAAAAACTTTCGGGGCTTAAGCCCCATTAGCCCAGCCCTAGCGCTGCCCCTCAATATTTTATATTTTTTATTTAGCTGTTCTTGTCTTTACTAAAATCAAAATCAGGCTAATCAAAGAGAAGAGTGCTCTTACAAATCACGAGGGAGCGATTTGACCGCTGATTTTGCCTAACGTAATAGACTCGCTGTTTTTGCTGATGCTGAATCGTCTTTAGCATACAATACATTCATTACAAATGTAACTTTAAGTTAAACGTGTGTTTAAACTACACCTGGGGAAACTCACTTCACCTCCAGAGGATCTGTCCGGGGCAGCTCAGTCTCTGGTTGCAGGGCCACCGCACCGAAGCAGACTCGCTGTGTGTTTGAGCCAGACTGAGCGAACGCCGCTCTGCACGTTTGAATCAGGGACGTAACTAAGTATTTGAGGGGCAGGGGGGAAGGGCGAATAATACATTTAAAATTAAAAATTAAATTGTTCACTTTTGGTAAATGTATTGGACATGGTGGTGGGTTGTTTTTGTAAGTACAGTTTTTGGATCATTAAAGTTAGGGGGGCAGCTGGGGGGGCAAGGCTCTAGAGTGCCCCCCCAGATGGTTAACCCCCTGTAGATCCGCCCATGCAAGACACTGACTCACTCCAGCTCGCACGGGACAAGGCACCAGACTGACTACTGGCAGTATTGGCAGTAAAATCCTGAACGTTCACTGAAACGTCCAAAGCACTGCTCGCGGTAGCCCCTTCCTGGATTATATTCTTTAAAATTTTGCCTGTGCATTAAAACGTATTCATCAGATAAAACTGCGGCATCTGCTGCTGTTTTTACCTTCCATAAACGCCTCCTGCGCTTTTCCAACTAGAACGCTCTGGAGTAACAACGTTCGGTCAGGATCACTCCAACCACAATCCTCTGCCACACTTTCAAACAGTGAAAAGAACACATCCGGGTCTTTCTCATTAAACCTTGGTAGCAATCTGGCCATATTAGAGATATCAGGGGTGCGCGCTGGTCCAGTCGGGACATCGCCACCGGTATCACCAATAATTTTCCCTTTTGCAATAAACCTAAAACGTTCAAAAGTAAATTCTCGATCACTTTTAATTTTATTATATTCTAGTTGACGTTCAGCTTCTCTCTCTTGACGTTCAGCTTCTCTCTTTGTGGCATTTCTAACAGCTAACAGCCTTATCTGTGACAATTTTTCTTTTTGTCTCGCAAACACAGCGAAGGCCCGCACCTACCCGTCGATAAACCACCCCCAATACTTTAATCTGGCTGTATTTAAACAACCCCAGGCACAAACAAACCAAATTATCTATTTGTCTCCTGCACCGACATAATGCAAAAAAAACGGACGTGGCGGTATGACGTTAACACCGATTGGTCTGCGGCTGCGTTTTTAAAAGAAGCCATTTTCGGCTTCAGTTTCGGTTTTCGGCCAAGTGCATCCTAAATTTTCGGTTTCGGCCCAGAATTTTCATTTCGGTACATTACTAATACATAGTCATAAACAGTGTTGGGGAGTAACTAGTTACATGTAACGGCGTTACGTAATTTAATTACAAAATAAATGTAACAGTAATCAGTTACAGTTACTAAGAAAAAATGAGTAATTAAATTACAGTTACTTATGAAAATTGTTACGATTACAAAGAGGATTACATTTGAATATTTACACACATCCACATACAGCTTATTTCTTTCCCAAATTGCACTAAGACATATGGCCCATAATATCCGAGACACGGAAAACACATTCGTAGAATCCAGTCATAAAAATGGAATTCAGCCTATAACGCGGACGCAATATGCCACATTTTGGACGAATAAATCAAAATTAGGTCAGTACACTTGAATCAAAACCCGATATGGACTTATGTCTGTGAATATTAAGCCGCAAAAAGACTGAATATGAATCCTGCACATTCTGCGTGTCTGTGGAAATCAGGCGCTGACTTGACATCGGGAGAACCGGGACTATTCCCAGTGGCCTGGCAGACGATTTGGACTTCTACTTTAATATTGTTATTGTATAATTGCAGGCCGAATATACTAAAGCGATTATTTCCGAATCCGCCATTCGATGATTAAATCTCTAATAAATCATGAATCGGTTAGTCGTGACTGGCAATGGTTGGGCTCGCGCGCTCTCCGCGCCTCCGCCGAACGGTTTGGATCAGACTCCGAGTAATCAATGCGAGAGAGAGACCGGAGTGAACTGTGTAAGCGCACAGCTGGAGCAGAGAAGCGACACTTCTGTTCAGGTTTCAGGTGCAGGTCAGTTTCATCTGTAAATATGCTAATGTAGTTTTGTCTTTGTTTACTTAGTCAAGCAGCAGCAGCCCATTGCTCGCAATCACTCAAAATACTGTATAAACGATGTCATTATTATCTTTTGTAATGTTCCAGTAGTAAGTTAGCAGACAAATCATCATATTTTATCATAGGTTTAGGGGGAGCTAGTGGATACAAAAACACAACCCTTAGGAAAATTAATGTAGCCTATGGTATGGCACTAACCGTGGTTTAACTATGGAATTTGTAGTAAAAATAAATACAAGTGGTAATTCATTTGCCAAAAAAACAAAATTGCACTTACAAAACATGGTAAAAGTCAAATAAAAATCTTCAGTATTAAAGTCATGAGAGAGATGGATGGATAATGAAAGTGAAGGTGCAGTTCAGGAGAGAACTCTTAATTACGTTGCAAGTCCCCCAACCTAAGGATTCAAATCTTTTTCATGTCAGGTCCAAAAAAAAAAATAGGGTTGTCCATGTTTCAGAATGGGTTGTGGGTGTATGAGTGTGAGATTTCCCAGCCTATTTTTTTTCCCAGTCCGCCCCTCATGGAAATTAATCTCTAGAATAGTCACTTCATGAGCATTTTTTACTTATTTTGAGAAACTATCATCATATCATATACAAAGAGACAGCAGTGTTTCAGAAAGACACCAATGTTTCAGGAGTTTAGTACACAAAATAGGACACATGCTTATTAGATAACCGTATGTGAGTTGATGTATATGCTTTTATTTTTTTTATTAACTATTTTTCCCCATACCATTGTTATATGCAGTTAGATGCCTGTAGTTATGCAAAGAGTTGGTTTCAAAAACAGTATCTATAAACTATTTCTTTTGATTTTAAATCTGCTTTGAACTTCAGATCAATCTCTAAGTAAAAGGCAGTACTAAAGTCTGATTGTGTGGTGGATTTGTTCAAAATTGATCATCTTAATTCAGGTGATGAAGGATGGTGAAAGTCTGACAGTATTGAGCACTACTTTAAGGTTAAACCTGCATGGTGTAAAATGGTTGAAGATGATTAACAGTTGCAAATTAACATTCATTAGAAATTTATAAAAGTAATCAAAATGTACTCAAAAGTAATTAGTTACATTACTTTATTAAAGTAATTTAAAAAGTTACACTACTATTACATTTTAAATAGGGTAACTTGTAATCTGTAACCTATTACATTTCCAAAGTAACCTTCCCAACACTGGTCATAAATCAAATATCACATTTTCCAGCTAAATAGAAACATAATATTTCTTTATTAGTAATGCTTTTACACTCTTCTTAAAACCAAAAAACGATTTTGAAGTTTTAATTTCGCTATTTAGATTGTACCACAGACTGACACCCTGTATTGAGACACATCTTTCCTTTAATTTTGTTCTGAACTCAGGTTTCTGAAAGATTTCAGTTCCTCTTAAATTTAATCTACTAACTCTCTTGATGAATCTATTTTGCAATTTGTCAGGTAATGTTTTCAAATGAGCTTTACACATTATTTTTAGAAGGCTATATTAGAATAAGTCATTGAATTTTAAGATTTTTAACTGTATAAATATTGGATTTGTGTGGGCCCTATATTCACTTCCATTTACAACGCGAATGGCACGTTTTTGTAATTTAAAAACTGGTTTTATATAAGTCTTGTTTGCACTTCCCCATGCTTCAATGCAATAGGTCAGATGTGGAACAATCAATGAATAATATAACAAAATTAAGGCACATTTAACAGATACTTTTACCTTATGTAACATGGCTATAATTTGGGATACCCTAGATTTAACATGGTCGATATGGAATTTCCATTTCAACTGTTCATCGATCACAACACCTAAAAACTTAAATTCATGAGCCCTTTCAATCTGTACTCCTTGTACTGACAATGCTGCATCAAAATCCTTATTTATACAACTAAAAATCATACATTTTGTCTTACTAATATATAAAGACAATCTATTGGCGTTAAACCATCTCATAATTTTCCCAAACTCATACTCTACAACTTGTAATACGTCATTTATATTTTTGCCAGCATAAAATAAAGTAGTATCATCCGCAAACAAAATAAATTTTAGTAACTTAGAAACATTTGCTATATCATTCACATAAAGAAGAAAAAGTACTGGACCTAGTACCTAGTACACCGCAAGTTATTGGACAATTTTTTGATTTTGTGTTATTGATTTCAACAAACTGCTCTCTTTCTTTTAAATAGCTATTGACCCACTGATGAGCTATGCCTCTTATACCTTATTTATATAATTTACTCAATAATATTTCATGGTCTAAGGTATCGAACGCTTTTTGCAAGTCCACGAAGACACTTACAGTAACATGTTTCTTATCCATAGCATTGGTTATTTCTTCTACCAGTTCCAAAATCGAAATCCATATTGACAATTATTTAACAATTCATTTTTATCCAAAAAATTTTTTAATCTAAACAAATAATTTTTCTACAATTTTAGATAACTGTGGTAACAGGGATATGGGTCTATAATTCGAAACATCATTTTTATTTCCTTTTTTGAAAAGTGGAACCACTTTGGCTATTTTCATACGTTCTGGAAATTTCCCTGCAGTGAATGACAAATTACAAATGTAAGTAAAAGGCTCAGCAATAACGTCTATAATTTGCTTTATCAGTGAAATATTCATATCTGTATAATCATTTGACTTTTTATTTGCAAATTCATACACAATTTTCAAAATTTCACTCGCTTGTACCCTCTCAAGGAAAATACTGTTTACACTATGTGGAATAATACTACCATCAATGTTTTCATCTGGGGTCTTTAAAGGCCCAGACCAGGAACTGATTAGCACAACTCCAAAAACCTGCACCCAGCTCACTTGTAGGAGACAGACACAGCACACAGGCAGGAGGAGGAGCCAGTCAAAGCCGTGACATGTCCACAAAGAAAATTCAATACTGTAGCTTGTAGAATTGTTGCAGTGAATGGAAAGATATTGTTACAACCTCTAGGGGTTAGCTGTAACAGAAAAAGAGAACTGAGATCACACCAGAGAAATGCCAAATAAACGTTTTATTTTCTTTTTATTATTACTTTCTTTTCAGGGGCAGACAAGACCAAAACATAAAACAATACACAAAAACTTTTCTTTGAAACTAAATAACCTCAAATGGTAATAAAGAAAACTAAATACAGACCAACTTACCTACCTCCCTCAACCATAAACAAAGTGAGAAAAAGATACATAAAAAAGGGCATCTAACCCCCTACTTTCCTTTTTATGACAAACTAGTATTTACAAGAATATTTACAAAGATATTTACAAAGTTTCAGGGCGTACACAAAGCAGAAACTGAATCGTAGATATCGGCAGATATTTCAGATGCACGCTCAGTGAGCAGCACCTGCCAATATCCTTTAAGTAGGTCGAGTTTTGTCACAAATTTAGCATTACCCACACGGTCTACACAATCTTCTATGCGCTGCATAGGATAGGAATCATCTTTGGTTAATGCATTAACTTTTCTGTAATCTGTACAGAACCTGGAAGCACCATCTTGCTTGGGGACAAGAAGACATGGGGAACACCACGGGCTAAAACTAGAGACTGCCAAGTTATATTCAGTTATTGGTTTTCTTGTCTCATCGATTCTTTGATTGGATTTAAACGATAAGCCCGTTGTTTGATGGGTGCATGTGAACAAACATCAATGTCGTATGTTAATACTTGTGTAGTGGGGGGATAATCACAGAACAAAGTCGGATATCTCTTAATCATACTTTTTGAAATCAGCCGCCTGGGCAGACAAGGATAAGTGGGACAATTTTGCTGAAAAGTTTAACAGAGTTTCTGAATTGGACAAACGAAAAAAGGTAAAGGTTGCACTATTCATCTTCAACCCATCATTTTCTGGAGAATATTCAGGGTGTGGTACAACTACTGAAGCAACAGTAAGGACAGGGGTCTTAATCTCAGAGTCAGAGCGTATCACATATGCCTTCAGCATATTAAGATGACAAACACGTGATTTTCTCCTATCATATCCTAACATAATCAGTGTCATTCAGTTTTTCCTTTAATCACATAGCGACCAGTAAATTTAGCTTGAAGTGCTGAACCAGCCACAGGAAGTAAAACGAGAACTTGATCAGCAATTTGGAAGTAGCGCTGGACAGCTTTTTGATCATACCAAGAGAGCGTAGTATGAATGGCAAATTTCATCGGATTGAATATATTTGGGCACTCCAAAAGTAATGCAGAATTTGATGATTGCTTTGACTATTGCAAGAACTATAGTCTCTTTACTACTGGGAAAATGAGAAGGTTGAGTTGCTCTTTCATCCATGCTGAGATGTCTGTCAGGTAGTCTGAGATCTGAGCAGGTACCATTGGATCATCTGGTTGAAATGGGAGATAGAGCTGTGTGTTATCATCATAGCAGTAGCAGGAGAAACCATGTGCCTGAATGATGGGTCCCATGATCTAGTGTATATAGAGAACAGGAGGGGTCCAAGAACTGATTCCTGAAGAACCCCAGTGATTTGGACACCTCTCCTCCCCAAGACACCCTGAAGGACCCACCTGTGAGCTAAGACTCAAGCCAGTGGAGTGGAGTTTCCGGTGATGCCCAGCAATGAGAGGGTAGGACAGAAGGATTTTATGATTAAGTGTCGAATGCAGCAGATAGTTCTAGCAGAATGAGAACTGAAGTTTTTGGCTAATAAATAATAATCTTCAGTGACTGACAGCAAGGTGGTGTCAGTTGAATGGCCTCTTTTAAATCCAGATTGGTTCAAGATCCAGAATCACTTGGTTCAAGTGATTTTGCTATGAAAGGGTGACGAAGCATGGGCCTGTAGTTCTCAAGTGAGGCTGAGTGTTGGTTTTTTAAGCAATGGGGTTAACCAGAGCCCAACTGAATGCGGTGGGGGAAAATGCGGTCTGTGCGCCAGGGCGCATTTTTGGAATGGGTTGTCCCTATTCTGGTAATGAGTAATGGGCGTAACGTTCAATAAACCAACCAGAGTGTCATCTCCCATTCCCTTTAAAAGCGAGATGCACTCGCACCATTGCGGATCGCTATTTACATGGCAGGTATTTTTGGCGGAGAAGTTGAACTCTTCTCAAGCGAAGAAACTGATCTGCTTGTGTGCAAAGTTAAATTGCGTGAGCAGATCATCTACGGGACAAGCAGGAATCCAATAAAGCTCAGCGCGATAAGTCAGTTAATATATACGTGTGTGTATTGGCACAGTTGTTCAATTAATTAGCCAATTTCATTTATCATTATAAGTAGTAATAGGCTGAATTGCAAATGGGTAGCCTAATTCTAATACACGCAATGACTATCCATCATTACATTTTTATATTTATGTAGCCTACACAATAATTTTATTTTACACAGTAATCCTTTTGTTTTCAATATTTGGCATGTTTGTGTGATGCGCATCCGAAAATAACTGTAGAAGCAGATGGAGCAGTGAACAGTCAGTTTTCAGGTGAGGGCTCCCTCTGCTGGCTTTAAGTTACAGTCTGGTATTACAATATCTTGTAGTTTCTATTAGGGTTTTACATAAAAACAACAACAACGTGTACGTGTTTTTTTTTATAACGTGAATCTGAAGCATCAATAAAAAAGGCAGTACTCTAACAACTTTTATTAAGATAATACATTAATAAATGAAAATACTTAAAGTTAAAAAATATATAAAAATAGAAACAGAAAATAGTGAAATGAAGACCAAATTCCAGTAAAAACCTGTATTTTCATAATTCTCTTTGATGCCTGTAAGTACATCATTACGTGTATTTTGGTCTGATTGAGGTGTTTCCGTGAAACACAGAACAGCAGAGTGTGAGAAATCCTTATTTGTCCAGGAAAGCAGAAGGAGTTAGTTGGGCATTTTGTTGGGTAGAGAGCGGAGATTTGCCAAGATGGATGCAAGGCAACGGCGTTGGAAACTGCGTTTTCTGAGTCTCACGAGCGCGCCAGCTCTTTCCCCCCGTTTTCGCATCCTCCTGAAGCGTGTGATCAGCGCATATTGTACTTTTTTCTCTATCTTTTTTTCATATTTGTAAACATAATTGGCAATAAAGCTAATTCTGATTATGATTCTGATAATAATAATGATTAGGGGGGGGGGGGGGACACTTATAATGGTTTCACAAAAATGGAGTAAAATCTTATTCTTCATTCAACCCAGGAAAAATGTTAGCTCTTAACTAAAATATCCAATAAGCTTCCCTTTGTAAATGTCTTTGTAGTCTGTCACCCTTTTTAATAGATCCAGTCACTGTTTCCAGACCAATAGTTTTTTAAGTAGAGGTATTAGAATCATGAACAGACACACAACTCACTGACATAGGATAATCTTTGTTTTTTGTACGAACTGCATTTTTTGGATCCCATAATCTATCTTGCAACCTATGTTTAGTTTGACCCACATAGAAACAGTTACAAGGAAATTGAGGTCGATTACATACATACTCTTACAGCGTATAAATGATTTGATTGAATACATTTTCTTTGTGCAGACATCTACATATGATTTAGTTTGAATTACATTGTCACAATGATTGCAACGTCCACACTTAAACATCCCTTGTAACTTTATCATTGATCGAGGAAGGCTTTCTGTAGCTCACTATTGGAGGTTGAAAAATCTCACATAAACTACGATTGATCTCCCAGTTTTGATTAATTATACATTTCATTTCATGTAACACAGTACTATAATCCATCATGAAATGCTGTGTTGTGTTGTGTCTTCTTGCTTTTCTTTTTAAGAAGGTCGTCCTGTTGTAGTTGTCACTTTATTCAAAGCCTGATCCACACTTAGATTTTCTTAAGATTATGTTAAAAAGTACTAAAGAATAATTTTTTGTATATGTAAGTACAAAATTAGCACATGAAAATAGAGCACTATAAGTACATTATGGAAGTGCAAATTTTTCTCCTGCTCAAGACATCTGTGGTTTGTGGTTGGAAAGAAACGTTCACTTGTGGTGGATGCAGACCTCTATAATAGATCTCCACATGCTTCTGAGGAGCACTTCTGAACCTCGATTTTGAAAACTTCATCTTCACACTGGTTAGACATCCTCTGCTAAGATGCTCCGCAACATCTTTCTTGTCAGTTTGCTTATATATGCAGGTAAAATAATTAAGAACCATAAAGGAGATCATTTTTGAACATGATCAACCTTATGACAATTTCTGAATGAGAATAAATTTGGGGATCCCTAAAATAAAAAAAAATCTGAATAAAGCAATTATCTGTGTTTTCTTTTTAATGTTTTAGAATTATTAAGCTAAATCAAACATGTTTAAAATATAAAGTAAATAAAATCTAAACATAATAAATGTTCAAATATGCAGACAATATTCTGAACAACAGCTCAAAAGCAAAAAAAATAATTAAATAATCATAATTTTTACCATTTCATACTAGTGCATTGTTTCGTCTGCTTTGCAAAGAAATTAATCTAATTAAACTGAAAAGTATATGTTTACATCTTAAGTCATCTATGTTTCTTGCAGAATAAATATTAGTTCAGTCCACTGTGATTATGAAAGATGTGCATGAGGTTTGGACAGCTGCAGATAAATGAAGGGCTCTTGACTTCTGCCATATCTAGGACAGATCAAACCATTTAAAGTGACATGCCTGATTTGATGATGCCATTTCTGAATAATGTCTTACAGAACTTGACTTGTACGACTATGCTGAGAGAAAAATTAAAGGGACAATAAGTAACTTTTTAGGTATTTTAATATCTAAAATCAATATTTTTATTCATAAATATGCCCTCAATGGTGTACAAATACCTATGCCAATGTTTAAACTAATCCTCGTAAATGAAGAATTTATTATCTTTATATACATGGGACGGGTAGGTCGACGGAGGCTTCCATGTAGTTCCGCCATCTTGCAAAACTATAATAGCAGAGAGGGACAAAAAGTACTAAGCCAACGCGTTTCCACAACGCGTTTTCGGTCAGAGCCAGAAACGCAGGTGCAGAGCAGTGAGAGGCGCTTGAAACTGCACCGGCAAGTTTAAAAGTCTGGATTGCATTCTTATTATGGACCATACATATGCCGCGCCACAGGAGAAGAAAACATCGTCGCCAAAACGAAGTGCTATTAGAAGACATCCTGTCAAAGCTTTTTGGTACATATCGCCTACCGTAGATGCAACGCGCATTTGAAAAAGCGAGGCGCTGGAGAGCAAAATTAGTTTGAATGCAAAATACAATTTCACCACTAGATGGGAGTAATTCCTACTTACAGCCCCTTTAAATTTCACTCTTTTATGAGCCCCTATAAAATCAGGCACTTCTAAAACATTATATAATGCGATATATACTATACTATAATACTATAATGTTGCTTGCAAGAAAAACTTCAGTCACTTATATTAGTCATACACTACTGTTGCACTACTGTTAAAACTTAATAAAAAACGAATATAATATATAAAATAATCATAATATGTAGTTTTTCAAGTATAAAATAAACAAATATGAGCCTATCTTGTAAAATGATGTATTTACCAATAATTTACAATACACAATATTCACCATATTAATTTTATTGAAGCATAGACTATAAAGTTGATAAAGTAGCATCAAGACAAATAAGATTCAAGGAAAATAATAATGTATCATCAAAAATACATTAACATCATATATTAATCAGTTCACAGATGAGTAATGAAATGTCCTTAAAAGTCAAACAGTTCTATCAGTCAACTTTGATACAGATCACGTGATACATATAAGACATTTGGTACGGTTTTAGAAAATGATGATTCCTTATCATCACATCTAAACTGGTTTCATTTCCCCATCATAATCTTCTTCTCTCATGTCTGGAAACAGTTTGTGGCTGATGTCCAGAACCGATGTGGTGCCGCTTTTTCTCAGACAGAGGATCTCTCAGTCCTAACATCCCATTTTCAGACAGATCCCAGACCTGGTCAAAGTAAAACAAATAACACAAACAATTCACATGAAGTTGTTTAATGGACAGTCAGCTTAGCTTATGTTCTGCGTGATTTTAGCAGTTTGAGAAACTATGACCCTAGAAGTACTGTACACATACCATTTTTCAAGCTGTTTTAAGACCTTTTGAGAAGCTTTATCTTTGAAGTCAATTTACCACATCCTCTTCTTTCACTCCTTTCAAGAGCATCACTTGGTCAAGACACCTCATTTGGCTGATTAGATTATCTGTACAAAGTAAAATTGTTAAAATACAGCAATAAAAATCAATTATGCAAAAATTAAGAAAAGGTTACAGAGGCAAAGGACTTGCACATGAGACACCATTAGCATGTGTAGTTCTCAGAGACTGGAGTTTTTGCCTCTAGAATATATCTTTTGTTGCAGTAAATGTGTCTTTTTCCTCTAAAACCTTTCTCCAAAGTTCATGACTGAAATGTGTTTTAGTCTGTGCAATGTAAGGCCTGGCTTCAAACCAATCAACTATCAATCCACAATTTATAACACACGCAACATTTACAAAACAATGAAATAATGTAAATTGGTGTTTATATCAACTAAACCAATTTCATGACACTTGTCTGCTTTTATTTAAGAAAAACAGGTGGTGTGGTTTTTAAAAACTACAAAAATTTCCAGTCACGCTTTAGTAACATGCTATAATCATAGCTGTATCTAAAAAAATGATAATAAAAAAAACATATTAGAAAGAATAATCAAGGATGACATGAACAGTCCTGTGAGAGATCATCATGAAGTGCTGTAACACATAACACAGCATTGCTTCAATACACACATACAGTACCAGTGGACTTTAGCACCTTTCTGTCTGTGTTTGGGCTCAAGACAAGATGGCCGTCTTCATTCCTCATCCTGAGCAAATTATTTCCTTGGTCTTCCTTCTCTTCTGTGGAACAAGATAATCTCTACTTACTCTGTGGTCAATTAATATTGCTCCTTAAACATACAATTAAATTCATTTAAAATAAGATTCCGACCAGAACATTTGATGCGTAAATGTTGATTAAAAAAATTCTAAACAAATGTACCTGGGAAGGGTTGATCATAGCAAGATTCGCTGAGACTCTGTATCAGCTCTTTTCATTTTTAGGAAGGATTGTGAGGGTTGGCTCTTAAAAGAGCTGTTGAGCTCGATATTGTACACCTGAAAATGAAGGACATCATTATCTGCAAGCAATCCTGTAAGACAGAAAGGAAAGAAATATTATTACATTATTACATGCAACTTATACATTACTGTGGGTTTTTTTTAGACCATAAAAGCAGCCTCTTTAAAGATGCTGTATAATTAAATGTTAAATGCATCCATTATTAAAAGCAAGTCATTAATAGCAAGCTAACAGCACTGTTATCAGTAGTGTAATTAATCTGGTTCTGACAAATTAATCAAAGAATTGATATACCACGTGACACATCAAACTAGCATTTCCACTGTTGGAAACATAAATGACGAGGTGCAGAGAGATATCATGTATAGCTGGAACATGAACTGATGGGGCTTATTTGAAGTAATTTATTAAGAAGCCAATGGACAATATGAAATTTCTGACTGTGTGTGGCATCTGACTTCTTTCCAAGAAGAGCGCATGTTTCCAAACCAATAATTTTTTTAAGTAGAGGGATTAGAATCTTGAACAGACACATAATGCACTGACATAGGATAATCTTTGTTTCTTGTACGAACTGCATTTTTTGGATCCCATAATCTACAAGCCCGATTCCAAAAAAGTTGGGACACTGTACAAATTTTGAGTAAAAAAGGAATGGAATAATTTACAAATCTCATAAACCTATATTTTATTCACCATAGAATATAGATAACATATGAAATGTTGAAAGCGCTACACAATCCAAAAAAGTTGGGACAGGTAGCAATAAGAAGCCAGAAAAGTTAAATATACATATAAGGAACAGCTGGAGGACCAATTTGCAACTTATTAGGTCAATTGGTAACATGATTGGGTATAAAAAGAGCCTCTCAGAGTGGCAGTGTCTCTCAGAAGTCAAGATGGGCAGAGGATCACCAATTCCCCCAATGCTGCAGCGAAAAATAGTGGAGCAATATCAGAAAGGAGTTTCTCAGAGAGAAATTGGAAAGAGTTTAAAGTTATCATCATCTACAGTCAGGGCCGTCACTAATGGGGTGAAAGGTGGTGACGATTATAGGGGCCCACGGCCGAGGGGGGGCCCCCTGGCGATCTCAACCGTCTGGGTGAGGCCAGCCTAAAAAGACGATCAGGACAGGTTGACAGGCCAATGCTGCTTGTGGTCACGAAAGCTTACCATTTTCACGTGTTTTTAAGCCTTGCCACTTGTCGATTTAAACATTAAAAAGAGTTTAAAGCATTCAAACGCAAGAGGCGGAAAAGCGCTCAACTGAATAGCTGTTACTCGCGCGCTGTGTTCTGTGCGCACACGGAGAGAGAGCCGCATCTCACAGACAGCAACACTGAACCGAGCTCTCTTCTGCGAAGTTCTCCTCGAACTTCTTCCTGCACTTGAACGAACAAATACAAATCGCAGTTTAAACAAACAGAAAAGGATGTGAAAGAGCCCAATTCAGCACCCGCGGTGTTCTGGTGTTCAGGGCTCACACAGAGACAGGCGTCTCAAAACGCTTGAACACTGTATTTGCCTTATATTGCTCTTGTACCACAAATACATACACCGTAAAATTCATACCGTCTTGGAAAGTATTTTCGAAAAAAAAAAATGTCGGTTATGTCTTAAGTGAAAGTAAAAAGTTTAGAAAAAAATCTGATGTGTATTATATTTAATGGATTCATTGTCTCTTAAAGTGACCACGCCTAATTTAGCTATATAGCCACTGTAATGTTAATCCAAGAAAATGAAAGAAAGAAAATCACACACTGCTCTTGAATGAATTACTTTGTAGTTTTAACAAGAATTAATGCACAGTCAAACCAGCAATTATTCAGACACCAGATATAATTTTCTTTTTCTTCTAGTAGGTGCAGGACACTATAATACTTTTATGCAAGTGAGTATAGCAAAATAAAGTGAACTGTGACATATTATACCCAAAAGTTTTTCATACAGTGGACCACTAGTGAAATTGAATAATAATAATAATAATAATAATAATAATAATAATAATAATAATAATAATGATAATGATAATGATAATGATATATGATATCATGATAATATGATAATAAAAATTATTCAGCACCATATAAAGCACCATGTTTTGCTTATGTGTTTTGTCCTGAATTGCTAATAGAACCTTTTCACACCACAATCTAAACAAAATTAAGCATTGCTTGGTAATTGTTCAACAAAGTATTGATAGATGTGTAAATATTGTCATACTAACAGTTGTCTGACGTTTTTGCTGATTGTAATTCATTATATCTTTCTATCAAAGTTAGCTAACATTATCATTTGTTCTGACAGTTAAACTCTGAGATCTTGTCATATTTTATTACCATTTTCCAAACTATAGCAAGTAAACTGTGATAATGTGAGAAATGTTGAAGGTGTCTGAATATATTTTGGTTTGATTGTATATTTAATTTTTACATTGAACACTATGCACTGTAATTTTACATTTAATTGTTCTGTACCTTGACTCCTACAAACTTGAAAAAAAAATGTAAACATTGTGTAAATAGCACAAATAAATAAATAGAACGAACATGCAAATTAAACAATTTCCAACAGGGCCCACTGATACAACCTTCACCGGGGCCCCGCAAACCCCAGCTACGGCTCTGTCTACAGTGCATAATATCATCCAAAGATTCAGAGAATCTGGAACAATCTCTGTGCATAAGGGTCACGGCTGGAAAACCATACTGGATGTCCATGATCTTCGGGCCCTTAGACAGCACTGCATCACATACAGGGATGCTACTGTAATGGAAATCACAACATGGGCTCAGGAATACTTTCAGAAAACATTGTCGGTGAACACAATCCACCGTGCCATTCACCGTTGCTGGCTAAAACTCTATAGGTCAAAAAAGAAGCCATATCTAAACATGATCAAGAAGCACAGGCGTTTTCTCTGGGCCAAGGCTAATTTAAAAAATATCTTGCAACTTACGTTTAGTGTGACTAACATAGAAAAAGTTACAAGTACATCAAGGTCTATAGATTACATAGCTGTACGTACTCTTACAATATATAAATAATCTGATTGAATACATCTTCTTTGTGCAGACATTTACCTATGATTTAGTTCAAATTATATTGTCACAATGATCACAACATCCACACTTAAACATCCCTTATATTTCTCTATCCAACATAAACTTCTCACAACTTTATCATTGATCGAGGAAGGTTTTCTCTAGCTCACTTTTGGAAGGTGAAAAATCTCACATAAACTACGATTGATCTCCCAGTTTCGATTAATTATACGTTTGATTTCATGTGACACTGTACTATAATCCATAATGAAATATTGTTGTGTTGTGTCTTCTTGCTTTTCTTTTTAAGAAGGTCGTCCTGTTGTAGTTGTCACTTTATTCAAAGCCTGATCCACACTTAGATGTTCTTAAGATTATGTTAAAAAGTACTAAAGAATAATTTTTAGTGCAACCCGAATTCCGGAAAAGTTGGGACGTTTTTTAAATTTTAATAAAATGAAAACTAAAAGACTTTCAAATCACATGAGCCAATATTTTATTCACAATAGAACATAGATAACATAGGAAATGTTTAAACTGAGAAAATTATCAATTTTATGCACAAAATGAGCTCATTTCAATTTTGATTTCTGCTACAGGTCTCAAAATAGTTGGGACGGGGCATGTTTACCATGGTGTAGCATCTCCTTTTCTTTTCAAAACAGTTTGAAGACGTCTGGGCATTGAGGCTATGAGTTGCTGGAGTTTTGCTGTTGGAATTTGGTCACATTCTTGCCTTATATAGATTTCCAGCTGCTGAAGAGTTCGTGGTCGTCTTTGACGTATTTTTCGTTTAATGATGTGCCAAATGTTCTCTATAGGTGAAAGATCTGGACTGCAGGCAGGCCAGGTTAGCACCCGGACTCTTCTATGACGAAGCCATGCTATTGTTATAGCTGCAGTATGTGGTTTTGCATTGTCCTGCTGAAATAAACAAGGCCTTCCCTGAAATAGACGTTGTTTGGAGGGAAGCATATGTTGCTCTTAAACCTTTATATACCTTTCAGCATTCACAGAGCCTTCCAAAACATGCAAGCTGCCCATACCGTATGCACTTATGCACCCCCATACCATCAGAGATGCTGGCTTTTGAACTGAACGCTGATAACATGCTGGAAGGTCTCCCTCCTCTTTAGCCCGGAGGACACGGCGTCTGTGATTTCCAACAAGAATGTCAAATTTGGACTCGTCTGACCATAAAACACTATTCCACTTTGAAATAGTCCATTTTAAATGAGCCTTGGCCCACAGGACACGACGGCGCTTCTGGACCATGTTCACATATGGCTTCCTTTTTGCATGATAGAGCTTTAGTTGGCATCTGCTGATGGCACGGCGGATTGTGTTTACCGACAGTGGTTTCTGAAAGTATTCCTGGGCCAATTTAATAATGTCATTGACACAATCATGCCGATGAGTGATGCAGTGTCGTCTGAGAGCCCGAAGACCACGGGCATCCAATAAAGGTCTCCGGCCTTGTCCCTTACGCACAGAGATTTCTCCAGTTTCTCTGAATCTTCTGATGATATTATGCACTGTAGATGATGAGATTTGCAAAGCCTTGCAATTTGACGTTGAGGAACATTGTTTTTAAAGTTTTCACAGATTGGAGAGCCTCTGCCCATCTTTACTTCTGAGAGACTCTGCTTCTCTAAGACAAAGCTTTTATAGCTAATCATGTTACAGACCTGATATCAATTAACTCAATTAATCACTAGATGTTCTCCCAGCTGAATCTTTTCAAAACTGCTTGCTTTGTTAGCCATTTGTTGCCCCCGTGCCAACTTTTTTGAGACCTGTAGCAGGCATTAAATTTTAAATGAGCTAATTAAGTGGATAAAAGTGTAAAATTTCTCAGTTTAAACATTTGCTACGTTATCTATGTTCTATTGTGAATAAAATATTGGCTCATGTGATTTGAAATTCCTTTAGTTTTCATTTTATTAAAATTTAAAAAACGTCCCAACTTTTCCAGAATTCGGGTTGTATATATAAGTACAAAATTAGCACATGAAAATAGAGCACTATAAGTACATTATGGAAGTGCAAATTTTTCTCCTGGTCAAGACATCTGTGGTTTTTGGTTGGAAAGAAACGTTCACTTGTGGTGGATGAGGACCTCTATAAAAGATCTCCACATGTCTCTGAGGAGCATATCTGAACCTTGATTTTGAAAACTTCATCTTCACACTGGTTAGACATCCTCTGCCAAGATGCTCCGCAACATCTTTCTTGTCAGTTTGCTTATATATGCAGGTAAAATAATCACCAGTTCAGTTCAAATATCACTTTTATTTTGTGTTAAGTAAATATTTGTTTTAAGCTTGAATCATTTGATTTAACATGAATTATTGTCCATATTTGTAGTCTGTGGAGCTCATTGGGATATCGGTGAGGTGGACTCTGCTGAGGACCAAGATGAAGAGTTCTCTGTAAGCATCTCCTGATTACAACAGTTTATTAAATGAGTGTATACTTTAAAATAATGACAGATGCACATATCTGTTTAACCAGACTAGGGGAAAACCTTTCACTCATTTGCATGTGATTAACAGGTGATCATTGACTGATTAAGCAGCATAGTTTTTTTTATTGTCTCTATGAATCCAGAGAGATTTGAAGATGTATATGATTTATGTTTTCTTCATATCGCAATGTTTTTCAGGCTGATGGCATGCCGACACAGCAGTCATCTAGTGAGTGCATAATATGCAAATTGATCGTAAAGGCAGTGAAAACATTACTCTCCCATAAACCAACGGTGGTGGGTGTCATGTTTAATACTAAATTATTGACCTGACCATAAATTCTCATAACAACTTTGACAAAATGTATAATTTCCCTTAGGATGAAATCAAAACTAAGCTGAAAAAGGGCTGTAATCTATTAAATCAGAGGAAAGATCCATGCAAGCACTTCATTGAGAAGTATATGAACAAGCTGGTCGATGAGCTGATGACAGATGACGCCCCAAACAAAGTCTGTTCTAAAATTCTTATCTGCTTATAGGTACAGAAAAACCCATGCTAAAAATGTACAATCATGTCTTTTTTCCAACAGCAATATGGTGATAATGGTTAAATGAGGATATATTAAAACATTTTTTTACCCTTTTTAATTGTTGCAGGTCAGAACCTTAAAGGAGATCATTTTTGTACACGATCAACCTCATGACAATTTCTGAATGAGAATAAATTTGGGAATCCCTGCATTACAGTGAAAAAATAAAAAAATAAAATATGAATAAAGCAATCAATTATCGGTGTTTTGTTTTTATTATTGTCTGATTATTAAGCTAAATCAAACGTCTAAAATACAGTATAAAGTAAATAAAATCTAAACAGGATAAATGTTCAAATATGCAGACGATATTTGGAACAACACAAAAGCAAAAAAATAAATAAAATAATTAAATTATTTTTACAAGATCCATTTCATACTAGTGCATTGTTTCGTATGCATTGCAAAGAAATTAATCAAATTAAACTGAAAAGTATATGTTTTCATCTTAAGTCAACTATGTGCAAGAGGTTTGGACAGCTGCAGATAAATGAAGGGCTCTTGACTTCTGCCATATCTAGGACAGATCAAACCATTTAAAGTGGCATGCCTGATTTGATGATGCCATTTCTGAATGATGTCTTACAGAACTTGACTTGAAAATATAATTTCACTCTTTTATGAGCTCCTATAAAATCAGGCACTTCTAAAACATACTATAATGCGATATATACTATACTATAATACTATAACATTGCTTGCACACAAAAAAAATTCTGTCACTTATATCTGTCATACACTACTGTTACACTACTGTTAAAACTAATTTAATGTATAAAATAATACCGGTAATTAACAATATATAGTTTTTCAATTATAAAATAAACAAATATGAGCCTACCTACTAAAATGATGTATAATACTATAGTACCAATACTTTTCAATACACAATATTCACCATATTCATTTTATTGAAGTATAGACTATAAAGTTGATAAATACAAGACAAATAAAATTCAAGGAAAATAATAATGGTTCATCAAAAATACATTAACATCATATATTCCCCGGGCACCTCAACATAAATGGCTGCCCACCGCTCCGGGTGTGTGTTCAGTGTGTGTGTTCACTGCTGTGTGTGTGCACTTCGGATGGGTCAAATGCAGAGCATGAATTCTGAGTATGGGTCACCATACTTGGCTGTATGTCACTTTTTAGTTTCATATATTAATCAGTTCACACAGATGAATAATGAAATGTCCTTAAAAGTCAAACGGTTCTATCAGTCAACTGTGATACAGATCACGTGATACATATAAGACATTTGGTACGGTTTTAAAAAATGATGATTCCTTATCATCACATCTAAACTGGTTTCATTTCCCCATCATGATCTTCTTCTCTCATGTCTGGAAACAGTTTGTGGTTGATGTCCAGCACCGACGTGGTGCAGCTTTTTCTCAGACAGAGGATCTCTCAATACTAACATCCCATTTTCAGACAGATCCCAGACCTGGTCAAAGTAAAACAAAAAACACAAACAATTCACATGAAGTTGTTTAATGGAGAGTCAGCTTAGCTTATGTTCTGCGTGATTTTAGCAGTTTGAGAAACTATGACCCTTGAAGTACTGTACACATACCATTTTTCAAGCTGTTTTAAGACCTTTTGAGAAGCTTTATCTTTGAAGTCAATTTACCACATCCTCTTCTTTCACTCCTTTCAAGAGCATCACTTGGTCAAGACACCTCATTTGGCTGATTAGATTATCTGTACAAAGCAAAATTGTTAAAATACTGCATTAAAATTTAATTATGCAAGAATTAAGAAAAGGTTACAGAGGCAAAGGACTTGCACATGAGACACCATTAGCATGTGTAGTTCTCAGAGACTGGAGTTTTTGCCTCTAGAATATATCTTTTGTTGCAGTAAATGTAAATAAGGCCTGGCTTCAAACTCAATCAACTCTCAATCCACAATTTATAACACACGCAACATTTACAAAACAACTAAACCAATTTAATGACACTTGTCTGCTTTTATTTAAGAAAAACAGGTGGTGTTTAAAATGTTCCAGTCACACTTTGCTTACATGCTATAATTGTAATTGTAAAATAACATATTAGAATAATCAAGGCTGACATCAAGTCAAGTCAAGTCTGCTTTATTGTCAATTCTTCCACATGTACAGTACATACATACAGAGAATCGAAATTGCGTTACTCTCAGAGCCCCAGTGCATACAGATAACATTAACAGTAGAGCCTAAAAATCTAGATCAAATATAAAATGTGGATACAACTATACAATAAGGGAATGTAATAAAAGACATATAATAAAATTACAAATAAAGTTAAAGCAGCGCAAGGCACATGGTAGATAGAGTGCAAATCAGTGAAGTGAACAAACAGTTCAGATAATCCATTTTTAGTTAAAAAAAGAAGCTTATTCAGTCTGATTAAATTGACAAAGGGCTCAAGAGCAGTTATTTTGTTTAACTGACTGATGAGGTAGTAGAATGATGTCAGTTCCATTGTGAATGAGGTAGTGAGCAGATCAATGCTGCACAAAGTGACTAGTACATGTCATCGTATATTAGTGGAAGGAGGTGGTGGTGGAAGTACCTGGGGATGTGGGCTCTGGGGGGGGGGTCATAGTCCATTTATTTCTTCCTCTCAACGAGCACCATGAACACCGTGAAAACTACAGAATAAACAGAAATACAAAATGCTTCCATGTAGTTTCACAAATAATTTGCACATAAATCATCTTCACATATTAATCATTTTTACACCCAATACAAATTTTAACAAACCATGCGCTCTAGCTTGACACACCCTCACAGTACGGAGCTCTTAAAAATAACATGTAAGAGCAATACAAAAATAATAAAGTAAATCACAATGTAAACTCTTTCTTTACAAGATTCAAATGGATGAACATGATAAATAACTTAAGTGTTTACAAGTTTTTACCGTTCTTCCGATGATACGTGAATCCCACATTGTGACCAGGTGGCAAAGAAGTCGACTGGAAGTTGAAGTCGGCCGCGTGCCACCATCTTGTAGCAGAACTTCACTTGCGTTAGCTTTCCCATTGACTCCAATTCATTTTGGCGTCACTTTGACAGCGAATAACTTTACATCTGAGGCGTTTAAAGACTCCGTTTGTCCATTATTTATTTCTAAAGATACACGACAATGTATAAAGGGCTCCATTACCTTCTATGTTATATTATGGCCCCGTAGAAACAGTTTTTGTAAAAAATAGACTAACGATTTCGTCATAACCACTCGACTCTCTGTCGCTTTACCGTACAGACAGGAGGAGAAGCTCGCAGGCAATAAACTTAATATGGCGTACTGGCATTACATTTTAAAATACTATACAAAATAATTAATCAGAATACTTACTCCTGCTCACTCACGCCAAAGAACTCCCCGCTCAAGCTCGCCGTCTCTGCAAGATTAACGATGGCAGTTTGCACGCACAGCCACTTAGAAGATTTACATCTGTCAGAGAGGTTGCAGACGTCATCAAGCTTAGTTTGAGTCTGCGTGTCAGAAACGGAAGTGCTAAAAAACGCTAAAAATGGGCTTTACTTGTCTCAATTGAGTTCCAATGGGGTCGCTAAAAAAAAAAAAAAACATCCGAAGAAGAAAACGGTGCTTTTCAAAATAAAAGCGGAACAGACAAAGTGACACTGTTAAACATATAATGCCTTAAAATATAAATATAAAATGTTATATATGTTAGAAACTGTGTAGAATATTAATGCGATTTATAAAGACATTTACAAATATATATAATAATAAAAATAAAAAGATAAAAGATTTGTTAAAACATATTTAGACTAAACAATTTTATTCAAGAATAATATGATAAAACTGTGATAAAATAGACTTGACATTTATGCAATGGATCAGCCGTTGTTGTGTTATTTCACGAAATAGCATTAGGATTCGGTTGCGTGTTCTTGAAATCAGACAATTGTCTTTGACTTAAGAAAGAGTCAAACAGTCCCATCTGCTATCTGAATATTCAGTCTGTCTTCATCATGAATCATGAATCCATTCTAGAGAGAATGTGTGGTGTGTTAGACAGGGTGCTTTATGACCTTTATGAAAGAGGTATGTCTTCATCTAATTGAGCGTGACCGGTATTTAGGGTGACCAGGAATGTTAGGCAAGGCAAGGCTAGTTTATTTGTATTGCACATTTCATACAAAATGGTAATTCACTTTACATAAATGAAAGTAGAATAATCATTAAAATAATAATAATAATCACAACAGTAAAACAAGGAATAAAAAAAAGAAAACTTTTAAAATGAATTAAAACAGTTAAGAACAGAAAATGGTTATTGATAAGATACAGTACAACCAGTTCGGACGTAGCACAGTGCTCATTTCATTCAGTAAATGCACGGCTAAACAGAAAAAATTACTCTGACTCCAGAATCACAACAAGATTCTTGAATTAGTTTTAGTCGTTTGCCCCTAGAGTCAAGGTATGCATACGTCCTGAGAAATAAATCTTTGTTTCCAAATTAAACGACTTCAGTTTTCTCCTTGTTTAACCGAAGAATGTTTTGGCTCATCCAATCGTTAATTTCATCAATGCATTGGCAGAGGGAGTCAGTGGGGCCGTAGTCATTTGGTGACAAGTCTAGGTTTACCTTGGTAACATCTGTAAAGCTGTGATAGGCAATTTGGTTCTTTCTCATTATTTGCCCTATAGCGGGGGCATATACAGGATAAACAAGAGCGGGGCAAGAAATGAGCCTTGTGGGTCTCTGCATGTCATGGACATCTTGTTAGTCTTATGCTCTCCTATACCCACATAATAACCTCTCCCTTCTAAGTATTACCTGAACCAATTGATTACCACCCCAGAAAGCCCGACCCCGTTTTCCAGTCTCAAACGCTGCACTCCGATCTAGTAGTACAGCACTGATATTTTGCCAGAATCAGAATTTAAGCTAATATAATTTATTATCTTAATGAGCACTGTCTCTGTGCTGTGATGTGGTAGGAAACCAGATTGAAAAATGTCCCAGGAATCCAATTGAATTTAAGTAGCTGTTCGGCTGATTAAAAAAAAAAAATTATAGTTCTGCCTGGAAAAGGAAGATTTGATATTAGTCTATAGTTGCTCAATATGGTGTAATTTTAGCTAAACAACTAAAAACGCTTTGAACCACGTTTGAGAGGGAGTTAGATATGATCAACTGCGTAGACCGCTTATCCATTCTAGATCATATAAGAATAACATGATTAAAATAAGACACTTAGTTCAAATATAAACAAGAACCGCCGGACAACAGATGTAAAGAGAGTCTGTTTATTTAAACATAAAAGTAATATCGCTGTCATAAGAGATGTAGTGCATTTAAAACGTTTTCTCTAATATCCACTTTATCTTTTGCAGCGGACCGAAATGACAGGAGCATGCACTCACGCAGGCGGAGAGAGAGAGAGAGTAGAGTTGTGACGTTCGCGAACGAACCGATTCTTTTGAACGGCTCATAAACATGAACGATGGGAGCCGAGTCGCGGCTGGAGGGGAGCCGTTCTTTCTGTCGTTCTTTTTTCCTATGCGTATTTCACACAGATGCACACAAATGAGCTCCTCCGCGAGACAGAACAGTTATAGGGGGAGGGGCGCACCCAGCGCAGGCCAACCCTTTATAGCGTGATGATATTAGTTATTAGTTGTGCATGTTCATTGCAGCCCACTTTGTTATTGTTCATTGACTTGAAGGGGCTGATGTCCTATTTGCAAAGTTTACAGTAGTAATAGTATGTAGTATGTAGACATTTCCATTTTATTTATTCTAATTTTATCTACTTTAAATATTTTTTGTTTTCTATCAAAATGTTCTTGTGTGATAACAATTATCTTGTGTGAAAGTGTTTGTAGTAAAAGCTGTTTTTCACAGAAATTCATTGCAGCCGGCTTTGTTTTTGATGTTTAGTTGAGTAGGTATTGTATGAATAACATAAGTCAACGTAGCTTTACACACACACACACACACACACACACACACACACACACACACACACACACACACACACACACACACACACACACACACACTTTGTACTAAAGGTAAATCCAAAATAGTGATGTCACTGTCTAAGCAGAGGGATTTGTGCAACCCTATGGAATATAGTCCACACATGACAAACGAGGTAATAATCAATATTTCAGAATAATTCAAACTCAGATATTGGTGTGTGATATCTGAGTTTTAATTATTTGACTACAAATCTCACCTCATTTTTCCTCCCAGTGATTATTTCCAGGATAAACTGAGATGCCCCCAAGCTGGCTTCTTAAAACTGACTAAATATTTAAAAAGAGCCAAAAGAGCCGTTCTTTTGAACGGCTCTTTGAAAGGAACGGATCGCGAAGATCCGGATCCCCTCAAAGAGCCATAAATCCCATCACTAAGAGAGAGAGAGAGAGAGAGATAGAGGGCTCGCGCTACTGATTAGTTTAAACAAGACAAAATATTGTGGACCTCATTGAGGAATCGTAGTGCTCGCACGCGGGAGACTTTCAAAATAATGTCTGGGAATTTATATTTTTGTTGGTTTATTCGCAGTTTATTAATACGTTGAGAATTGTTTTATATAAATGGTAGGCTAAATTAAATGCATACACCCCCCCCCCCCACACACACACACACACACATCCAGACACACATGATCTCACGATCTGTTAAAATCATTTATTATATTTATCCTTCATCAAAACGTACTTGTTTTATCACAGTTTACACGTACACATACGCACACACACAGTGAGAGCGCGCGCTCGAGCATTACAGTTAGTGCATTCAACTACAATTGTCTTCTTGATTTCTGTGAAGGAATGTCTGCCAGGATCCAATAAAACTTTAGTTTTGAAAAAAAAAGTTCTGTTCCTTCTAATCTGGCAGCCGAAAACCCAACAAGAAGACATTTTAAATTCAAAACCTCAAACTTTTAGCGCACCTGCTATGAGCTCTGCCTTATTTTTTGTCTCCAGCTAGAGCGGTGACGTCACAGTGACGTAGGCGATTAAGGGGTCTATACATTTTAGTGACATTTGCGATTACTAAGAAAAACACGAACAGAGTATGTTATCTTTGAGACTATTGAACGATAAACAATATAACTGGCCTAATGCATGGTATTCATGTACACTCATAGAGAATAATGTGTTCGAATTTTAAAGCAGTGGCGCGACCCGACGCGGCGCTGCGCTGCGCTTCTCGTCCGGTGTGCGACCCCCTTTAGGCTTCAAAAACACACTTTAGGAGTCTACGGGTGACGTCATGGACACTACATCCATGTTTTTATACAGTCTATGGTTCGGAAACCGCATAGCCTTTAATTAAGCACTTAATTTCAATAAGTACTAACTTAACGAGCGCTAAAAGAGTACAGCCTAAATGCGTATGTATGAAGTATGAATGCAAATATTATATGATCATCCGCTATGTTGATCATGTGACCTACAAAGTTAAAACAAGCACAAAAATGCAAAAGACATAAGTGACAGGTTTATTTTGTAATTATCTTGATAATGAAGAGCATGGGCGAGGCTAGCCCCTTTTTAGGGGTGCTGGAGCACCCCAAAAAAGGAGCTCAGCACCCCTAAAACTTGGAGTAAGAAATTTTGTAATTCTAAAATTTTTGTTCGTCTTTTACACGGTTAAATATTGTCCAAAACATACTCCGTAGTTTGTGGTTTAAAATGTATGTGTTAAGGAGGAAAATGAAAACATTCCCGCATAGCAAATGGTGTCATCTTCTTCTCTTCTTCTACTTCTGTGTACCTGCACCGATCAGCACGACCGTCATCCAGCGCGAAACACACGCAGAGTGAGAACCCGTGATGTAGTGTTGTGATCGGTTGTGGTGCAACTAAGTTCCGAAACCATATCGGTGAATACTGGAGTCAGTTTCCTGAATCACCATGGTGGTACATCTATAATAAGTGTTTATTTTCAGACTATTTTAGTCCGGCGGGTCGCCGCCGCTGTGGAGTAGCACAGGACCTGGGTGACTCGTCCATATTCATAAACGGAGTGAAGTAACGCCGGTTACAATGTTCTTCCGCAAGACGCATGCAGTTCTGTTTATTAACTGCTAGAGCGTGAAACAAAAACAGAAGCGCGACAAATAAACTGCGTACCTGTGTACTGCGTACGTGTGTCTCTGTTGTTAAAGTTTATCGTTAATTTAATACTCGGGAGTCATGTAAACATGAAGTCACGTGCGTCTTTTCTCGTCAGTCGTCATGGAAACATGAAGCCCTGGCGTTTTGAGTGAAAACACGTATCACTGAAAACACTCACTGTGGCTTTTTAAAAGAATTGTTATTAATTCCTAGATTTATATCTGTTATTTTTCAGTTGTGGCTGACAATCAAACTAGACAATAAAAGAAAGTTTCATGTTTTTCTTTTGCTGTATTTATTCATTCATCACACACAGGATTTAACCTGAACCAGGCTTAACTCCTGAACTCCTAGCATTACTCTCTCTCTCTGTGTGTGTGTGTGTGTGTGTCTGTGGCCTGGCAGTGAGTGAAAGTGAAGTGACATTCTGCCAAGTATGGTGACCCATACTCAGAATTTGTGCTCTGCATTTAACCCATCCGAAATGCACACACACAGAGCAGTGAACACACACACACACTGTGAGCACACACCCGGAGCAGTGGGCAGCCATTTATGCTGCGGCGCCCGGGGAGCAGTTGGGGGTTCGATGCCTTGCTCAAGGGCACCTAAGTCGTGGTATTGAAGGTGGAGAGAGAACTGTACATGCACTCCCCCCACCCACAATGGACATACGACAATTCTTTAAAAGAAAAAAGACAGATTCAGGTGAGAGACGAGACAGTCCATAATGACCTCTGTCTTGTTTTTTTTTTTCTTCTGCTGAAAAGAGTTAAGTTAAAGTAAAAGATAATGCAAACCCGCTGCTTTTGTATCAAATTACTTATCTAGGCAATGGTCCCCTGCTTTTATTTTTTATTTATTTATTTCAAACTCACAAGTTTCTCTTGTGAAAGGAATTTGTCATTTAAAAAACGTTTCTAAGCCCAATAATAATACTAATAAAGACATTTAAAATGACTCTTGATATGAAGCTTGTTTTATTATTATTTATTGATGACATATTGGTTTATGAAAGTTCAGACAGGCGTGCATCCAGATATGTTAGAGATGGCCATTTGTAAATAATTTACAGAAGATGAATTACATTTTGTTGTCCAAGTACCTGTTACTTTGTTCAATGACAATAAAGTTGAATCTAATGTAACCAATCTGATGACTGTTGATACAAAAGGAGGCACATGGAGTTAACGGTCAGGAAAACCAGCTGAGTGAAGAAGGTTTTGTGTTTGTTACAGAGGGCTGTCTGTGTGAACTCTCACAATTAAGCTGTTGTTTTGAAAAGGTCTCAAAAAAAATAAAAATAAAACTGGATTTTGGAGTTAGTTGAATCAATGTTAAAATTATAGTTATTTTTCAATAGACATATTTTTTGTTTTCGTGTGAAAAGAGGGTGGGTGGAGGCATTGGGGCTCATTGGGTGCTCAGCACCCCTAAAGCTCTGACCCTAGAATCGCCCCTGATGAAGAGCATGTTGCAGAAACGGCTGCCTTTTTTATTTTGTGATTGTAGTATAGCCAATACTATTGATTTTAATTTTGTATATTTTTAACTCCACTAATGTTTTATCCTTAAAGAATTTTTTTATAATTTGAAAACCCAAAATCATTATCTCTTGAATATTTTTTCAATTATTTTACGTGAAAAATGTTTTTCTTGTATAGTATCTCATACTATGATGAAAACATGATTTTTTATTTTTTATTTACTGTTTTATGGCATTATGGTTGTTTATTGTTAGATACAACCGTCTTACCATGATCTTTTATGAAATAATTTGGCAATAATTATTAAAAAAAGAGGGTCAGGTGCACTAACTCCTCACAGCGACTCTGCAATTATCTGCACAAAGGGTACTTCGTTCAGCTGCTCGAAGATCTCACCTTTGAAGAAGACTGTTGATTTGACACTAAAAATTTAAGTATTACTACTCGAAAATTAACATTACCCCATAATGAATTGCATCTTTTGCCCACCCCAACACTCACCATGATAAATGCCAACCAATAATTATATAATTTTTTTTTCTTAAAATGACATTTTAGTAAAAGAAGCCAAATGTATTTTCTTTTGTGACACAGCTATACATGAATATATACTAGTTAAATAAATGCAGTCAATGTGAATACATCCATTTTCAGTCAAGCAATTAATACATGAATGGATAAAATATTTATGTTATTTACTGACAACAAAAAACATGTCTAAATGATTAAAATAATGTATATAAAGTTAGCATCACAATAAATGCATACATGTACAAGTCAACAACACATGATACAAAGCTTCATTCAAACTTAATGTTCTAACAATCATGTATTTACAGATGGTGAACCCAAAATCCTCCTGCCATCTGAACACAGCTGATACAGTTCTGCTGCTGCACTTCACAATCTCACTCTTCTCAACAGGGATGTCGTTGAGCAACAGGATGAAGGAGACGTTGATGATGGCTCTCTGAACCACACAACCTTAAAGCGAGAGCAGAAGAACACGTGCAGGACAATCTGACTGCTGAAAAACATTTACACAGAATTTACATATACAGAAGTACATGCATTGATTTATTACTTTTGTAGTGGGCTAAACCACTGAAGTGGTTCAAATGCATAAATAAATTATACATTTATCCAAAGTGACTTACAGTGCATTCAGACTAACAGTTTTACCTAACATGTGTTCCCTGGTATTCGAACCCCCAACCTTGCACTGCTAACGCAATGCTCTACAACTTGAGCCACAGGAACACCAGTGTGTCCTTGGGCAAGGCTCTGTTCCCCAGGTTGATCAGGGGATTTTAGGCCCCTGTAATAAGAGCACTGTCAATCACTTCAGATAAAAGCTCCATCAAATTTTTTGATGATGCTTTTGAAGCTTTTGAAAGTCAGCTTTCATTGTTTAAACAGTAACCAGCTGAACAAACTTTACCAAAATCACATCGTCAGTGTCTTGTGGTCTTTCTCTTGATGCTCTCACTGGCTCTGGGGTCACTGAGGATGAAGACACCACAGCAGCATCTGGTCCTGATGAGACAGTAAGAGCTGGAGTGATGTAGCGTCTCATTTGTGACTCTCGATCATTTCCAGGATGATGATTTGGTCTTCTCCATCCTCAGTGCACACATCAGTCTACAGACATTTTCATGCCCTACAAAAATACACATACACAATACGTCATTACATTATTCTTTTGTTTCAGGTTTTCCCTCTTTTTCACCTTTCCTTGCAGGTCCTGCTGCACCACAAAAGATCTGCAGCAAATGCACAGAAATCAAGAATAAGAAAGGAGGTGTAATAGTTGTTTAAAATTACATTAATTAAAATAAAATACAACTTAAGATTTAAAATGTTTCACTTATTTTTGTAGTGTACTTACACAAATCCTTTGATGGCAGCATTCCTTCATCAGTGTCTCTGCAGCAGATAAACACACGTGTGTCTCATCTGTCCCTGTAACATCCAGACAAGAGTCAGTCTCCTCTGTGATTTATCTGTGATATAATGCATTTACATGTTGAGTTAATAACTGATGTAACTCACTTTTTATCCAACACAAATGTTCCTTAAATTATCAATATTGCAAATGGACAAATAAAATAGATAACTTATGTTTAGTTACTTTACGTAGATTTGTTTGTTTACATGACTTACACTCATCTAAAGCAGTGTTGACAAAAGTGAATTCTACACAATATCACACACACATCACTCAGACACCTGTTTCATGTCTGTTAGATGTGCTCATCTACAATTCTTATCAAACATTATCCAGTCAGATGATAAATAGACATTTTAGTAATAGTCTTCAAGAAGTATATATGGTTTATGTAAATCCACTATTGAGTCGTGTACTTAATGGAGCTCCCCTGTTAGTTATGCATTATAAAACATGTTTACAGCAAAATTACAAATATGCTATATTATGTAGGTCACAGACAGACTGAGCCTGTGATACCTGGGGATAGCGTCTTTAGACCTTTTGCTTATATGTTGCTTACTTTACGCCTTAGTTTTAATAAATTATTAACTCCAAAAACAATACCACTGTATGAAAATGACTTATACACTTAAATTTAAATAACTATTTCGGAAAAAAAAGATTCTCACCGTTGTCTCTCACAGCAAGCTGTCATATTCGTCTTCTTTCCAGTTTAACGGCGGTTCGCATCCAGCTTATTGGTGCAATACCGCCCTCTTCTGTTCCGGAGTGTGGGTCAGATAATACGTTTTCCTACTAAAACGTACACTCTCACATTGTCCCCTAACATTAATATCTACACACACATCATGCATCAAATCCTGCCTAAAACCCCTGCTTCCCTTAAAATGTAATCAATATTTTACTCTGTGCCGCCATATTGCCAACAACTTATCGTTTTGAGGTCTCGCGTGGTTCTGTGTGATTTGGACAACTTCAAGTTACGCCTCCTACTTCAAGTTACGCCCCCGTCTTGCAGTCTGCAGACGTACACGCTTGGAAAAGATGGGCAAAAATCTTACACTAACCCATTTCAAATGATCCATGCTATCACCATGAATAAAAGTTAGAAATGTGGGTCTTTTATAACGTGAAATGTACATAAAAACCTGTTTTTGTTAAAAAAACTTATTTGAAAGAAAAATATACATTTATATAAATATAAAAAAATCATAAATTCTCACAAAACTGCATAAATGTGGAGTCATAAACAGTAATAAACAGAGTAAAATTAATAAAAAAAAATAATTATTTTGTTAAATAATTGACTTTTAATCATACTGTGGCAAGGTGGGGGGGGGGTGTGGTTTAGCTAACCCTGCAGCGGGGGAGAGGGTCAGGAGATGTGCGGTGAGTGAATGGGTTAAGCGCAAATAACGAACATCCAGCAGGACCCTTCATGATGGCCTGACAGCTCCAGGACTCTTGCCGCAAATGGTTGCTGGCCAACAGAAGCGATGTGGAGAAGAAAAATCGATCGTGTGGTGCTGGAGCAGTTCATCACTCGGCTACCGAGAAGAACTGTCGAGTGGGACCAGTGCCACCGCCCCACGTCGCTGGAGTCGGCAATTGATCTCGCGGAGGACCATATGGTGGCGTGCCCCGGGGTCGGCGAACCTCTCCCATCAGCTTCTCTCTCTCCTTCTTTTTTTTCTCCTTCTCTCTCTCGGCCTATCCCTTTACCCAGGTCCCGTCCGCCCTTTCTTGAGTGGCCAAAATCACTATTCGGCTCCCCGAGTCCAGTCCAACCACTTAACCCACTCCCTGCCACTGGAGCGGCGGGGAGTTCTGGGCCGGCCTGCTGGTGTTGTGGGGATTCAGACCATTTTGTGGACAGGTGTCCCGTTATGGAGGTGGGGATGATGATCTGGGTCTCGGACGTCCCGCAGGCTGCCCCCGGTCAGGCTGGGTGGTACCAAATACCTGTGAGTATCAAGGGGGGTACCTATCAGGTGTTGATGGATTCAGGATGTAACCAAACCTCAATCCATCAAAGTTTGATACAATCCGGGGCTTTGGATACGAGCCGCATGGTTAAAGTACGGTGTGTGGACGGGGATGTGGTTGAGTATCCTATTTTGCCAGTCGTTATTAAATTTAGGTGACAAAACCATAGTGTTGAGGTGGCAGTTAATCCGCACCTCCGGCATCCGTTAATTTTGGGAACGAATTGGCCAGTGTTAAAAGAATTATTGGGGGTTTTATGCACGGATGTGTCTTGGGGAAAGAATGCACCGGAGGGGAGTGCGAGTGTGCAGGCAGGAGAGACTGAACCGGGACCACTGAGTACTGCCTCAGCGGAACAGAGCAAAATCGAGAGAATTATTCTCTCGGAGCGCGATGATTTTCCCCTGGAGCAGTCTCAGGATGAGACGCTGAAATGCGCGTTTGAACAGGTCAGGACCATCGATGGTCAGCCTCTCCATCCTGGACAGCCGCTTACCTGTCCATATTTTGCAATAATTAAAGATAGGTTGTATCGAGTGACCCAAGACGCTCAGACAAAAGAAGATACAACTCAGTTGTTAATTCCTAGGAGCCGCCGGGAAATGCTTTTTCAGGCGGCTCATTCTAATCCAATGGCTGGTCATTTAGGACATGGAACGACTCTAAATTGCCTCATGACCCGTTTTTTTTGATCGGGTATTCACGAGAATGTGCGCAGGTGGTGCGTGGCTTGTCGTGAATGTCAGTTGGTAAACCCACCGGCCACCCCAAAAGCGCCTTTGTGCCCCCTCCCATTAATGCAGGTCCCCTTCGAGAGAATTGGCATGGACCTCATCGGGCCATTAGAGCGATCAGCATGAGGACATAGTTTGGCATTAGTCATTGTGGATTATGCAACACGATATCCAGAAGCAGTGCCTCTCCGCAACATTTCCGCTAAGAGTGTTGCTGACGCACAGTTTTCTTTAAACTCCCGAATGGGGATTCCTAAGGAAATCCTCACTGATCAGGGCACAGCGTTTATGTCACGGACATTACGCGAACTTTACAAATTATTGGGCATTAAATCGATTCGGACCAGCGTCTTTCACCCACAAACGGACGGGCTGGTCGAACGTTTTAATCGCACGCTTAAGACAATGATTCGGAAATTCGTTCAGGAAGACGCCAAAAATTGGGACAGATGGTTGGAACCCCTGTTGTTCGCTGTGCGAGAGGTCCCGCAAGCCTCCACGGGGTTTTCCCCCTTCGAGTTGCTCTATGGTCGCCAGCACAGGGGGGTGCTGGACGTCATAAGAGAGACTTGGGAGAACGGACCTTCTCAGTCTAAAAACAAAAATTCAGTTTGTGATGGACCTGAGAACAAAACTCCACACTTTGGGGCGGCTCTTTATGGAGAATTTGTAACAGGCCCAGGACAAACAGAGCCATCTGTATAACAGGGGAACCAATTTGAATAAATTTGCACCGGGAGATAAAGTGCTTGTATTACTCCCAACGTCAAGTTCAAAATTACTTGCAAAGTGGCAAGGACCGTTTGAGGTCACCCACGGCAAGTTGGAGAGCTCGATTATGAGGTAATAAGCTCAGATAGGAGAGGATCACGTCAAATTTATCACCTCAATCTCCTGAAAAAAATGGAATGAGGGAGAATCAGTGATGTTAGCGACGGTGATTAGCGGAAAGGATGATCTTGGACCAGAAGCAAATATAAAAAAACAATCTCTCGCTCTGGCCCCAGGGGGAGATCATCTCTCGCCCTCCTAGCTCATTGATTTGACTACGTTAAAGGCGGAGTTTGCTGACGTGTTTTCTCCCCTACCTGGCCGTACAAATCTCATTCAGCACCATATTGAGACAGAGCCGAGAGTGATAGTTCACAGCGGGCCATATCACTTGCCTGAAAACAAGAAAGAAGTAGTACAGGAAGAATTAGGTGCGATGCTTGAAATGGGGGTAATAGAAGAATCCAACAGTAATTAGGCGAGCCCGATAGTTTTGGTTCCTAAGACGGACGGCTCAGTGCGGTTCTGTGCGGATTTTCGCTGTGTCGAAACCACGGGTTGACGAATTGCTTGACCGGCTCGGTATGGCTCGTTTTTGTTTTCGACATTGGACTTAACAAAGGGTTATTGGCAGATCCCCTTGTCTCCCTTATCCAGAGAAAAAACAGCTTTCACGACGCCGTTTGGGTTACACCAATTTGTTACACTGCCTTTCGGGCTGTTCGGCGCACCTGCTACTTTTCAGTGACTGATGGACAGGGTGTTGCGGCCCCATGGTGCATATGCTGCTGCCTAGCTAGATGATATAATTATATTTAGTAATGACTGGCAGCGGCATAAGCAGCATGTGAGGGCGGTACTGAGGTCGCTGAGAGGGGCTGGGCTCATGGCCAACCCGAAGAAGTGTGCGATTGGGCGTGTGGAGGTAAAGTATCTGGGTTTTCACTTGGGACATGGACAGGTGCATCCCCAAATTGATAAGACTGTAGCGGTTGCGACCTGTCCGCGTCCCAAAACCAAAAATGAGGGGAGTTCTTGGGGCTTGTGGTGGGGGGTGAGGGGTATGTGGCAACGGGGGGCGTGGTTTAGCAAACCCTGCAGCAGGGGAGAGAGCAACAGAACACATGTCTCTTGTTGCAGTGATTGGCGTGGAGAGAGTATAAAACACCAGGAGAAACAGGAGCAAGTGAGAGAGAGAAGGACTGCTGGCTGCTACACTCATGGACTAATTTATGTTGATGGTTTTGTTTCTTTTGTGCTGGTTTTTGCACACTTTTTGTTTTGAATTGTAAATAAAAGCAGTCAGTAGTAACAGCCAACCCTGCCATCTTCCTTCCTATACAACGTACATTGTTACTATTTTTTTGAAGATCTAGAAAGTGTTTACCACTGTACAAAGTCTCATGCAATTTGGACAAAGAGAAAACAATTTTTTAATTTCAGGAAATGTCATTTGCAAGTCAAAAAGACCCCGCAGACCATATAAGGGTTAAAATTATAATAATAATGTCCATTAATTACAAAGTGTGATTGGGCTAGTCAACACTATTATTGTCAGTTCTGATCTCTTTATAGTCATGCAAAAATCTTTGTGTAAGGGCTTTATGCTTTTACAGGAATCAATAGCCACTGAAGTTTAATTTGCTATTAAGGCATCATTGTTAAATGTAATGCATTCTTGTCCTTCTGCAAGGGTTCACTCATCAGGTTCTCATGGTTAAATGGAGTCTATCAAGCTTTGTGGGAATTCCATGGCTGCCGATGCAGAGAACCGTGGCTCACAATTCATCTTCACACAGGTCACTCTCTGGACTGGCACCAGAGAGTGATCAAGCTGACGTACCCTCTTCCATTTGTGTTCTAGGTAAGATTCGGCTTATCTTTAAAGTCCATGTGAATCGGAAGTTGCTATCAACTTTATTTCAGTATGGTGACGTATTTCCAGCTAAAATTGAATATTGAATAGAGGGCATGTTTTTTCCGCTCCTGGTCTCTGTCTCTCACTCATAGCAAACTAATGGCTGGAGGAGTGTGTTTAAGGATATTCTACCCAAGCCGTCAAACTGACGTCATCAGAAAAGGAATGACATTCCATAGTGGATGTAAATGTTCAGATTTTGATTAAGGATTACAAAGATGATTATTTTTCTTTTTCAGCGGATTAACTCGCACAGATTGTTTGCATCAATGCTAGCCATGTATGCTAGTAAAGTCAATTTTGATTTCATGTGGACTTTAAGTTATAATCAAGGCTTGTTTATTTTTTTTTGCATCTACTGTCGTTGGTTCAATCTGTTTCCTCATACTTATCGACTTTGGTCTTACCTGGTTGTTTCATGGTCATGCTGATCTGGCTCATTAGGATCCTCTGTGGGTTCTAGCTGTTAGATGGAGTTTTATCAAGTGTGCGCAGGAGTCTAGCCTAAAGAATTATGTATGTGTATATGCTCTTGAGTCGCTGCTAGAACCCTAATTCTACCTCTATCAATTAACCTAAACGAATGACCTCCCTTACTCAATGCGGTGGTTTAGAATTCCTCTAATCTGCCATCAAACTGCTATGTACATGATCGTCCTCATCGGACATCCGTCAAGATCAGACTCTAAACTATTTCACATAATATTCAAGGTACAGTATAATCCTCTTAGCAAAATACTGGTGGCGGTTACTTCTCACATGGTCCTCATGTCCAGTTTATCATGGTTTTTCACATACAATGGCCTATCGTGGTCATCTACACAAGGCTTTCACATCGCATAGTTTATAGAAATGTATGTTGCCGATCAACGTAATTGCAACCCATCAGGCCTTCACTTTACATGGCCTATCGATGCTCCACATTACTCGACCTATAGCGGCTTTCGCTCAATTTGGTCTATTGTGACCTTCAGATAAATTACTATTGTTTACCTAACTGTCTATTATTGTCCTTCACAAAATTGACCTGTGATGACTTTTCTCATTACATGAACTGTGCTGTCTTTGTGTAAAATGGTATAATGTGGCCTGTCATTAGATGGCTCATACAGTCATCCGTTTGTAAATATGTATGCATTTTGTTTAAAAATGTAATTCTGTGTGTTTATGGTAAATTAAGCAAATACTGGTGGTGGTGTCACACCTATTCATTACATCTACTCTTTCATCGCCTCTCGCAGGCTACCATCATGGCCTTAGCAGCTATACTCTCTACATACTATTTTAGCCGTTCTATCACGGCCTATCGGGGCCTTTCTCTCTGCGGATAGTTTAGCTCCGTTTAGTCACCTGTAGAAGCTGCGATCTGTCACCGCCTTTATACATGACCACTTCTGCTGTTGAACTTTGAGTTCAAACATCAGATATCAAGCTACTGGGAAGATGGTCATCCTCCGCATTTGAATCCCACATTAGACCTAAACCACTATACAACACAAGGAATATCAAGCTGTCCTTAAGGTAATCTATATACAATTACTGGTGGTGGTACAATACCTCTTCATATTACTCCCAACAACCTCTGTGGTTTACTGTGGCTTAACTTGGCCTTTCTTTCTGTGGCCTGTCTTTCATGGCCTTCCCCTCTGTTACCCATCTCGTGGCGTTTCCCACTGTGGTCTAATTACTGTGGTCTAGTCTCAGCCTCAGACGTCATGCCCATGGACCATTGGCTAAGCGTCTGATGCACACGGGACATAAAATTGGAAATGCTTCAGAATGTTGAAGTCGTCATCAGATTGGTTAAATTCTACAGGAGTTCTGTGAGACGTGTGTCAAGTTCTTTCACGTTCCGCTGAAAACAAATATTACTGTGGTGCCAAACTCCCCTTCAAAAGAAGAAACCCCACATGTTTAAAACTGTGAGCGCTTATTGGGATCAGCTAAACGCTGGATTTTTTAAAAGTATGTGAAATATTTAAAGTTCACGGCATAGAATCTTTAAAGTCAAAGAGTTTTACACACCAGTATGTTACTGTGGTGACATTTCCACGCCTCGAAACGTGAAGATGAACAAAATGAACTGTGATTTGACATGTCAGTCAAACATCCTCATGGGCAGGCCTTGGCCAAGGAAAGCTGCCATGAATTCCAGACCTTCAGTCTGAAGGCTTAGCGAGACTAATTGTGGTTAACTGTCAGTATGGCTTATCCGACCTCTATCACTGTCTGGCCTATCGTGGTCTCTATCCAGCCTATGGTGGCTCTATCTAAACTTGCCTTGCCTTGCCTATCTGACCTATCATGGTCTCTATCAACATCCAGCCTTTCCTGGCCTCTATGACTACCTGGCCTATGGTGGCCTCTATCACTGTCTGGCACTCTTAAATGCTTTAATAATCACTTTAATTATGACTGATTTAAATTTTATTTTTTCTTTTGTCCTTATGTTCTAGGAGCTTGTAAGAAGTACTTCATCTGGTGGGTATTTAATTTTCTTCTTTCTTTTGGGGAATGCTCTGCCCTGCCTTAGTCTTCAGCAGGAATAGCTGGAATCTACAACGTCTGATTCAAGCTACAGATGGGGCCTACGCCAAAATAATTTTGTTCTTTTGTATTGGTTTTCTAAATTAGTACTTTTGCATTTCATCTTCACCTCCTGAGTCTTTCTGGTAGAAATGGAAGTGTCAGCGCAAGTTGTACAAGCAAGACTTAATGCCATGACACATTACAATTAAATCTAGCCAATAAGCACTCAACACGGGGATTATAAAAGCCCTTTACTCACACTTCATTGTGTTTGCAGATACTGCCGCAAAGTTTCCCCTCAATCCTCCCCAACACCACCAGGTAGGCCCTGTCCATGCGGGGGTATGCTCCGCCCTGCCTTAGTCTTCGGCAGGAATATTTATATAATATCTGATTTAAGATACTGATGGGGCCTATGCCAAAATAATTTAGATTTGTGTTGGTTTTGTATATACTTTTGCATTTCATCTTCACCTCCTAAATCTTTCTGGTAGAAATGATATATTTCATTATCAAAGATGATTGGCTAAAGCCTTTAAAGTAACTAAAAATGAGCAAGAAGTGTTGTGTGGAGGGATTTGTGTAGTATCAGTGTACTTATGTAAGTTGTTTGTCAAATGGAGCTGTTTAAGTTGTCTGATTGTTGTGGCAGGGGTGTGAAAATGGCCCGTTAAACAGGTGGTGTGTATGATGTGTGTAGGCGCTGGTGAAGATGAACAGATGAACACAAACTCATCATTCATCATGTCATTCCAGACCTGTATGACTTATTTTCTTTTTTGGATTACAAAATAACTTTATTAGGGTGAATTCAGTACAGTGGCAATACATTGTGACTAGGCTTGGAGACACTGATCTATAATAGTATTATAATATTATAATAGTATAATTTATATAAACTGGCGAAAATCATCTAAAATGGTGATACGTTAATGTGGAGAGATACAGAGGTAACAAATAACATTACATTTGAACCACTGATGGCACATGGACTGTTCTTTTCATACTTTTCTGGACCTTGATAGTGTACGTAAATAACTTGGCGGTCAATGGGACAGTCACAAGCCTCCCGGTTTTCATTCAAAATACCTTAAATTGTGTTCCAAAGATGAACAAAGCTTTCATGGGTTTGGAATGACATGGGGGTGATTAATGACAAAATTTTCATTTTGGGTTGGAGTAACCCTTTAACAAATAGGCCTGTTGAAATGATACTCCCCTGACCATCACACAGGTTCACAATGTCATAGACTCAACATATTGATCCTATATTCACATCTAATTAAGGAGGTGGTGTGCTTACACATAGCTACAGTCTGGTATTGACAACATGGGTATATCTGTGGTAGTGTAATTTCCACAATGTTATCTATTGAGCCTGTTAAAATTTTACTCTCCTGTCAAGCACAGGTTTATGAGTTTTGAAAAGCACTGGCTTGCATACATCTACTAAAAACCTCCAAAACATTAGCAGATTAAAAGACACTGACATTTCAGTCATGAAATGTTATGTTAAATATGCAATACAGGTGCTTCTCAGTAAATTAGAATGTCAAGGAAAAGTTCATTTATTTCAGTAATTCAACTCAAATTGTAAAACTCATGTATCAAATAAATTCAATGCACACAGACTGAAGTAGTTTAAGTCTTTGGTTCTTTTAATTGTGATGATTTTGGCTCACATTTAACAAAAACCCACCAATTCACTGTCTCAACAAATTTGAATACTTCATAAGACCAATAATAAAAAAAAAACATTTAGTGAATTGTTGGCCTTCTGAAAAGTATGTCAATTTACTGTACATGTACTCAGTACTTGCTAGGGGCTCCTTTTGCTTTAATTACTGCCTCAATTTGCCGTGGCATGGAGGTGATCAGTTTGTGGCACTGCTGAGGTGGTATGGAACCCCAGGTGGCCTTCAGCTCATCTGCACTGTTTGGTCTCTTGTTTCTCATCTTCCTCTTGACAATACCCCATATATTCTCAATGGGGTTCAGGTCTGGTGAGTTTGCTGGCTAGTCAAGCACACCAACACCATGGTCATTCAACCAACTGTGAGGTGCCAAATCCTGCCAGTAAATGAAATCAGCATCTTCAAAAAGCTGGTCAGCAGATGGAAGCATGAAGTGTTCCAAGATTTCTTGGTAAACGTGTGCAGTGACTTCTTCTCCTTAGCCCAGGTAAGATGCCTCTGACGTTGTCTGTGGTACAGGAGTGGCTTAACAAGAGGAATACGACAACTATTGTATAGCCAAATTCCTTGACACTTTTGTATGTGGTGGCTCTTAATGCCTTGACCCCAGCCTCAGTACATTCCTTGTGAAGTTCTCTAAAATATTTGAATCGATTTTGCTTGACAGTTCTCATAAGGCTGCGGTTCTCTCGGTTGGTTGTGCATCTTTTTCTTCCACACTTTTTCGTTCCACTTAACTTTCTGTTAACATGCCTGTATACAGCACTCTGTGAACAGCCATCTTATTGGCAATGAATTTTTGTGACTTACACTCCTTGTGAAGGGTGTCAATAATTGTCAGAGACCATTTTGAAGGCTCAGGAAACCTTTGCAGGTGTTTTGAGTTGAGTAGCTGATTGGCATGCCATCATTTTCTAATTTGTGGAGATTGTGATTTGGTGGGTTTTCGTTAGATGAGAGCCAAATCATCACAATTAAAAGAACCAAAGACTTAGACTACTTCAGTCTGTGTTCATTGAATTTATTTAATACATGAGTTTCAGAATTTGAGTTGAATTACTGAAATAAATGAACTTCCTCAACATTCTAATTTATTGAGAAGTACCTGTAGATGATTATCTTCAGATTATTATTTTTTTTGTTATGCTGGTTGAAAGTCTCTTCACGTCCCAATAGCAATCATTAAAGTTAAGTGTTTTAAATGTACTTAACTGTATTTATGTATTCTGTGGAAGATGTAGCACCAAATAACAACTTAATTCACATACCATAGCATGTAGCCATGAGAGCGCTGACCCAGATCCGGTGTTATTCTGTTCTGGTTAGAACTAGTTTTGCGCTGTTCTTAAGTGAGTAGTTCAAAGCATGATAATATATTTTAAGTTTCCGCACAATTTGTTGCTAGTTATAATTCCATTATAATCCCATAGGTTAAGTATAGAAAGGAATATTCCTACGTGGCCAGATTGTACAGACCAGAGGAGAAACATCGGGTCAGAGACACAGAAAGGACCTCTCTCTATACCAAAACTAGTAGGGGGCCCCTTCTCTCTAGGGAGGTATCAAAATTGTAAGCATAAGGAAAAGTTTAACTATTTTGAATGCCCTGTATACTGTATATAAGGAGATACCATATAACATTCGAGAGATATCCTTGCAAGGAACTCTGGACTTTATTCTCCTTGAAATAAAGTATTTTCGAATAATGTATCTCTTAAATTGTGACTGTAGTTGCATCTGATCAAATGCTCATTCTTATTCTTTAGCTTGGGTTAAACTAATTAATTTTACTTTGTTGGATCAGCAGCTATGCTAATGATGTCTCTATTTGTTTCTATTTTTTTCCACTTTACATCCCATGGTAACTAGGATTTACACAAGCTCCAGTCTGGATCCAGAACACCTGAAAAGAGATGATGCTGACCCCTCAGAGGACCCCAGATGATGCTAACCCTGAATCAACAAACAAATATTGCTACAAGTGTGACTGCATCATATAATGATTGCTGTTAATAATGTTCATCGTCTGGCTGACTACGTCTTGTATTAATTTTTTCTGAAAAATCCTGTCATACACGCACAAACTGACAGTCACCACTTATAAGCTACTACTAAATATTGTAGAAACTTACAAAAAAGTTACTTTGCAATGATTTGTATTGTAAAAAGCGCTATACAAATAAACTTGAATTGAAAAAAAAAACTTGAATCATAATCTAGATGTGCTCTGTTTGACAGAAACCTGGATAAAACCTGATGATTACATTATTTTAAATGAGTCTACCCCCCAAGATTACTGTTATAAACATGGGCCAGGCCAAAAGGTAAAGGGGGAGGTGTTGCTTCAATTTCTAACAATGTTTTCAGGATTTCTCAGAAAGCAGGCTTCAAATATAACTTGTTTGAAGTAATGCTGCTTCATATAAAATTATCCAGATAAACAAATGTTAATGAAAAATCCCCTGTGATGTTTGTACTGGCTTCTGTATACAGGCCACCAGGGCACCATATAGACTTCATTAAAGAGTTTGCTGATTTTACATCATAACATAATATGATGTAGTATTATTTATTTTCTTTTTTACAATAGCCTGTCAAGCAAGCTATTGTGAATGTAATGTCTGTGATTTTTTTTTAAATCATTCTATTTTATTTATTTAGTTTTGTATTTATTTTGTTAAAATTATATCTAGCGTATTTTCAAAGTTTTCTGTGTTTATTTATTTAATGGTAAAATTATTTTCTAGTTAATCGTTTTTTGCATGTATGCAGGCCTAGCCTGCGTTTAAACACTGAGGTGCCGCCAGTTGCATTTTTGTTTTAACAGTTAATGTTTTATATCGCTAATGTTTTTGTCATGTGTGGTGCTTTGGTTAAGCATCGGTTTAAAATGGTATCTGTGACGATTTCCAGTCAGGATTTAGACCGTATCATAGTACTGATACTGCTCTCCTTAGAGTTACAAATGACCTGCTCTTATCATCTGATTGTGGTTGTATCTCTCTATTAGTGCTATTGGATCTTAGTGCTGCGTTCAACACTATTAACTACAACATTATTTTGCTTCGACTAGAACACTTTGTTGGCATTAATGGAAGTGCATTAGCATGGTTTAAATCATACTTATATGACCGCCATCAATTCATAGCAGTGAATGAAGAGGTATCATATCGATCACAAGTGCAGTATGGAGTACCTCAAGCAGGGGCGGAGTGGGACCAAAAAATCTACCGGGAAATTTCGTAAACCACTGGCCCTCGGTGGTCAAAAAAAAAAAATGCTAAAAAATATATACTACTAACGTCATAACCCTTGCAAAATTATTTTAAATATATTAAGAAAGACACTGCTACTGGTCACGTGATCTATGGTTAGACTTTGTAAATTATATAGTTTATCATAAACTAACCACTTATAAATTACTTATAACTGAACTTTTATTATAAAGTGTTACTGATTATTAATTGGTGTTGGCGACGCCACTATAGTATGAATATATATAATACACACACCACTGTCTACCTACCACTAATTAAATTAGTCATTATTATTAGGCTACCAACATTTACTAGCTTGTGCTATGGTCGGCTAGCAATAACGTACGTTAATGCTTGAGCGGCGCCACTGTTTTTTCTGTCAATTCACCTGTTGACGCCTGATTTCGGAATAAATCCGTAATTTTTGATCACTTTGATGCATTCTCCTCCAGCATCCGCTTCTTCTTCATTCTAGCCTTTTCGGCCCCTCCTTTGTCCTTTCTCTTCTTGCCTTCCACGGGGGTATCATTAAATGTTAATATGCAACCACGCTAATCCTTCCTGACTGTCAATTTTTTTTTTCTAGAATTTGCGCGCTTTCTCTCTCTCTCTAGTCTGGCGTGTGCCATTTTTGGGTCATGCCATTATACTTGTTTTTTGTTTGTTTTTTTGTGAACATGAAAGATCTGTATGAAGAATATGACGGGGGAGATGAGATGAGTGTGCAGGGGGGTAACTATGACTGAGAAATACAGTGCCGGCCGCCGCGCTCCCGCTCCGGCCACTCTCACGGCCGTTATGAATAATTTATAATGGGCCGATCATGAAAAATTCATCAACCGGCCGGCCGGTCGACCGGCCGACCGGGAAAAGTCCCGATCGTCCCGATTGCCACTCCGCCTCTGACCTCAAGGTTCAGTACTAGGGCTGTTACTCTTCACGCTTTACATGTTACCCTTGGGAGATATCATCAGGAAACACGGTGTTAGCTTTCACTGTTATGCTGATGTTACTCAGCTCTATATTTCTTCGCGGCCCGGCGAAACATGCCAATTTGAAAAACTAACGGAATGCATAGTTGATGCGGAATGCAAAACTGGATCACAACTAATTTCTCACTGCTAAATTTTGCAAAAACATAGGTGTTAATTATAGGACCTAAAAACTCTGCATGTAATAACCTAAAACATTGTCTAAGATGGCTGCTCTGTCAATTCTTCATCATCAGTTAGGAACCTAGGTGTGCTACTTGATAGCAATCTCTCCTTAGAAAGCCACATTACTAGCATTTGTAAAACTGCATTGTTCGATCTCAAAAATATATCTTAATTATGGCCTATGCTCTCAATGTCAAATGCAGAAATGTTAATCCATGCGTTTATGACCTCAAGGTTAGATTATTGTAATGCTTTATTGGGTGGTTGTTCTGCACACTTAGTAAACAAACTCCAGTTAGTCCAAAATGCAGCAGCTAGAGTTCTTAATGAACCAGGAAGTATGACCCGGTCCTGTCAACACTGCACTGGCTCCTTATTAAACATCATATTGATTTTAAAATCTAATCATTACTTATAAAGCCCTGAATGGTTTAGAACCTCAGTATTTGAACGAGCTTTTGTTACATTATAATCCTCCACTTCCGCTGCGTTCTCAAAACTCAGGCAATTTGATAATACCTAGTATTTCAACTGCGGGCGGCAGATCCTTTTCCTATTAGCGCCTAAACTCTGGAATAACCTAACATTGTTCGGGAGGCAGACACACTCTTGCAGTTTAAATCTAGATTAAAGACCCATTTCTTTAACCTGGCTTACAAATAACACACTAATTATGCTTCTAATATCCAAATCTGTTAAAGGATTTTTAGGCTGCATTAATTAGGTAAACCGGAACCAAGAACACTTCCCATAACACCCTATGTACTTGCTACATCATTAGAAGAATGGCATCGATGCTAATATTAGTCTGTTTCTCTCTTATCAGTCCAGATCCAGTCTCTATCCACATCACAGGGTCACTGCAGTCACCCGGATCCAGTACAAGTATCAAGTATCAAGTCTGCTTTATTGTCAAATCTTCCACATGTACAGTAAATACAGAGAATCTTAATTGCTTTACCCTCAGATCCCCTGTGCATACAGATAACACTAACAGTAGAGCCTAAACATCTACAACCCGAATTCCGGAAAAGTTGGGACGTTTTTTAAATTTTAATAAAATGAAAACTAAAAGACTTTCAAATCACATGAGCCAATATTTTATTCACAATAGAACATAGATAACAAAGCAAATGTTTAAACTGAGAAAGTTTACAATTTTATGCACAAAATGAGCTCATTTCAATTTTGATTTCTGCTACAGGTCTCAAAATAGTTGGGACGGGGCATGTTTACCATGGTGTAGCATCTCCTTTTCTTTTCAAAACAGTTTGAAGACGTCTGGGCATTGAGGCTATGAGTTGCTGGAGTTTTGCTGTTGGAATTTGGTCCCATTCTTGCCTTATATAGATTTCCAGCTGCTGAAGAGTTCGTGGTCGTCTTTGACGTATTTTTCGTTTAATGATGTGCCAAATGTTCTCTATAGGTGAAAGATCTGGACTGCAGGCAGGCCAGGTTAGCACCCGGACTCTTCTACGACGAAGCCATGCTGTTGTTTTAGCTGCAGTATGTGGTTTTGCATTGTCCTGCTGAAATAAACAAGGCCTTCCCTGAAATAGACGTTGTTTGGAGGGAAGCATATGTTGCTCTAAAACCTTTATATACCTTTCAGCATTCACAGAGCCTTCCAAAACATGCAAGCTGCCCATACCGTATGCACTTATGCACCCCCATACCATCAGAGATGCTGGCTTTTGAACTGAACGCTGATAACATGCTGGAAGGTCTCCCTCCTCTTTAGCCCGGAGGACACGGCGTCCGTGATTTCCAACAAGAATGTCAAATTTGGACTCGTCTGACCATAAAACACTATTCCACTTTGAAATAGTCCATTTTAAACGAGCCTTGGCCCACAGGACACGACGGCGCTTCTGGACCATGTTCACATATGGCTTTCTTTTTGCATGATAGAGCTTTAGTTGGCATCTGCTGATGGCACGGCGGATTGTGTTTACCGACAGTGGTTTCTGAAAGTATTCCTGGGCCCATTTAGTAATGTCATTGACACAATCATGCCGATGAGTGATGCAGTGTCGTCTGAGAGCCCGAAGACCATGGGCATCCAATAAAGGTCTCCGGCCTTGTCCCTTACGCACAGAGATTTCTCCAGTTTCTCTGAATCTTTTGATGATGTTATGCACTGTAGATGATGAGATTTGCAAAGCCTTTGCAATTTGACGTTGAGGAACATTGTTTTTAAAGTTTTCCACATTTTTTTTACGCAGTCTTTCACAGATTGGAGAGCCTTTGCCCATCTTTACTTCTGAGAGACTCTGCTTCTCTAAGACAAAGCTTTTATAGCTAATCATGTTAAAGACCTGATATCAATTAACTTAATTAATCACTAGATGTTCTCCCAGCTGAATCTTTTCAAAACTGCTTGCTTTTTTAGCCATTTGTTGCCCCCGTGCCAACTTTTTTGAGACCTGTAGCAGGCATTAAATTTTAAATGAGCTAATTAAGTGCATAAAAGTGTAAAATTTCTCAGTTTAAACATTTGCTACGTTATCTATGTTCTATTGTGAATAAAATATTGGCTCATGTGATTTGAAATTCCTTTAGTTTTCATTTTATTAAAATTTTAAAAACGTCCCAACTTTTTCGGAATTCGGGTTGTAGATCAAATATAAAATATAAGTGTCAGGATCTGGGTTGTCTCTCTCTCTCTCTCTCTCTCTCATCTCTCTCTCTCTCTCTCTCCCTCTCTCTCCCTCTCTCTCTCTCTCTCATCTCTCTCACGGCGCTGATCCACTTGTCCGTGCGACACTTCTGTCGCGCCGCGCTCCACTATATTCCTATGGGTGACGTCACGCGACTTTGTCGCACCCGCAAAGCATTCCGGGAAGGCGGTGCTTCATTTGAAAAAGTGCTGCGCGTCAAAAAGCTGGCCGATGCCCATCTTTATGCAATTGAAGTCCGTCAAATGCGGCGCATCTATCCAATAGAAGTAGAGCATATGGAGACGGAGGGAAGTCTCTTCGCAGGTCACATCCTACTTCAAAAATGCGCGGAAACTTTAGTTCCAGAGTACAAAATGGAGGAGCTCCAACACAAGGCGGTGGTACTCCCCACACTCGCGCCGGACAACTTCACTCCAGATAGGGTGAACCCAGTGCCGACGACGTGGCTTCTTCCTCCGGAGGTAGAGCAGAGCAGCTACAATGATCATTCTCTTATTCGATTCATGACTGAAATCCACAAAACACATCACTTCCTCGAACAAATGCTTTAAATAAGCAACATTTCCCGCTTGGTCAAAACCACGCCCATAGCGGCAAACAGAGGAACGCCCATCAAAGTACAAATGTGGGGAGGCGTCGCGACACCACGCGACAGTCGTGTCGGATAAGTGGATCAGCGCCGTCACACTCCAGTGCGTGCACACCTGTTTGCGCTCTGTCATCACCTGTTCATCATTGCAATCAGCGCTTTCGCTGCTTTGCGCTCACACCTTTGTCTTGTCTTGTCTAATTACTCGGTCTACTTCTGGCATTTTTTCTCTGTCCGGAGTCAGATTATTGTGTGAGCTATGCCCTCGTATGCATGTCTACTGTAACCCTGTCTTGTCCTGTCTTGTGTAGCAGCGTTCGCCTTAGTGTGCCCTGTCTCCTGTTCCCAGCCGGGAAGTGCCTCACCTGGAGTTTCTCTCCGCTCAAGCAGCCCTACACCTGTGCAAAATCCTGAGAGCAAGTATTTTTTGTTCGGCGCTGCCCCTCCCGGCAGAGACTCTTCTGTCAAGTTTTTAAGGGGAGTGTTTTTTGTTCCATTTTTTATGCCATCTACCTTTGGCTGTTTTTTGTTAAATAATAAAGGACTTTGACTTGAGCTACCTTTGCTTTTGGATCTTCTGTCTCTTTGCCTGACAATAAGATACAACTATACAATAAGGGGAAGTCGTGGCCTAATGGTTAGAGAGTCGGACTGGCAATCGAAAGGTTGTGAGTTCGAGTCTCGGGCCGGCAGGAATTGTAGGTGGGGGGAGTGCATGTACAGTTCTCTCTCCACCTTCAATACCACGACTTAGGTGCCCTTGAGCAAGGCACCAAACCCCCAACTGCTCCCTGGGCGCCGCAGCATAAATGGCTGCCCACTGCTCTGGGTGTGTGTTCGCAGTGTGTGTGTGTGTGTTCACTGCTCTGTGTGTGTGCACTTCGGATGTTAAGTGCAGAGCACAAATTCTGAGTATGGGTCACCATACTTGGCTGAATGTCACTTTCACTTTCATAAGGGAATGTAAAAAAGACATTTAATTAAAATAAAAATAAAGATAAATAAAGCAGTGCAAGGCACATGGCAGAGTGCAAACCAGTAGAGTGAACAAACAGATAAAAAGATTTTTAGTTAAAAAAAAAGAAGAAGCTTATTCAGCCTGATTAAAGTGACATATCCAGACAAGATGGTGGATTAGCACCTAGAAAGGACCTCTACATCCCTGAAAGACAGCAGAGACCAGGACAACTAGAGCCCCAGATACAGATCCCCTGTAAAGCCCTTGTCTCAGACGACCACCGGGACAAGACCACAGGAAACAGATGATTCTTCTGCACAATCTGACTTTGCTGCAGCCTGGAATTGAACTACTGGTTTCGTCTGGTCAGAGGATAACTGGCCCCCCAACTGAGCCTGGTTTCTCCAAAGGTTTTTTTCTCCATTCTGTCACCGATGGAGTTTTGGTTCCTTGCTGCTGTCGCCTCTGTCTTGCTTAGTTGGGGACACTTCATTTAAAGCGATATCGTCGACTTGATTGCAAATGATTGCACAGAGACTATTTAAATTGAACTGAGATGATGACATCACTGAATTCAATGATGAACTGCCTTTAACTGTCATTTTGCATTATTGTCACACGGTTTTCCTAATGAATGTTGTTCAGTTGCTTTGACGCAATCTTTTTTGTTTAAAGTGCTATATAAATAAAGGTGACTTGACTTGACTTGTTGGATCAGACCAGGGGCCCTCTTTCACTCTCCACGTGCATCAGTGAGCCATGACCATGTCACCAGTTCACCTTTGTTCCTTCCTTTGACCACTTTTGATAGATACTGACCACTGCAGATCAGGAACACCCCACAAGAGTTGCAGTTTTAGAGATGCTCCAATCTAGTCATCTAATCATCTCAATTTGGCCCTGTCAAACTCGCTCAAATTCTTACACTTGCCCATTTGTCCTGTTTCTAACACCAACTTTGAGGACAAAATGTTCACTTGTTGCCTATTCTAACCCACACACTAACAGGTGCCATGATAAAGAGATAATCAGTGTTATTCACTTTACCTGTCTGTGGTCATGTATATGTATATGCATGAGAACATTTGCCATCCTCAAGTTAGTTTTACCACTTTGGTCTATGGTTTCATATGTGGTAGACAACAATTAAACGCAGAAGTAAAGACCAGCATTAAACTATCTTTAATACGTTTAAAACAGGTCTGTATCCTGGTGTTTTATTTACAGATTTATTAAAACAAAAATGTTGATTGAAATGATTTGCAAAAAAAGTTAAGTTTCTTTCCAACAGCTTCCCACCTCCAACTACACTTCCTAACAGCTACACCTACTACTACAGTATTTAATGTCTTGTGTCTTTATTTTCAAACTCCTGCACTTTGTTTCTGTTTAATCACACAAATCAAGTGCTCAGAGCTCACCTCATTTAAATTCAGGAGACAGCTGCTTTTAAACCATCTACATTATTATTAAATGCAATATATCAGTCATATTGCACTACAGGTTAAAAATAAACATTAAATGTTTGATTCTTACTTAAATTACTAAATTTACTAAAAATGTCCAGTGTATTGCAATGCTAAAGGAGCCCGACCAAGTATTGAGTGCATAAATGAACATACTTTAAAGAACTTGAACTTTTCTGTTTTGCAAATCAGGTTTAAAACAGCTCTGTATCCTGGTTATGTAAATTTCATTATTAGGAGCTTATTCATACATATCTTACAAAATTTGACAACTTGGGGTAAGAAAGAGTTGTTTAGTGTTATGCTTCCTTTTTTAATGTACATGTGGACAACTTGTTGATGTAAGAGAGTTGTTTAGTGTTACGCTTCCTTTTTTATGTAAATGCATGAGAACATTTACCATTCTCATGCTGGTTTTACCACTGTGGTTCGTTAGAAATATTAAAAATAAACAATGTTTTTTTCTGGGTACTTTTTTTTTTTACTTTTTATTTTTGGCCACACAGAAAAAAAGAATCCTCAGACTTAATTCAATACTATAGCTTGTAGAATTTTTGCAGTGAATGAGAAGATATTAACATCAATTAAGTTATTAACAGCAACTATTTATGCAGTCACACAAGTTTCCTAACAAATATATGTTTTATTTATTCACAAATTTATTAAAACAAAAATGTTCATTGAAATGATTTGCAAAAAAAGTTTCTTTCCAACAGCTTCCCACCTCCAACTACACTTCCCAACAGTTACACTACAGAATTTAATGTCTTGTGTCTTTATTTTCAAACTCCTGCACTTTGTATCTGTTTGGGTAGTTAATCACACAAATCAAGTGCTCAGAGCTCACCTCATTTAAATTCAGGAGACAGCTGCTTTTAAACCATCAACATTATTATTAAATGCAATATATCAGTCATATTGCACTACAGTGTAAAAAGAAACATTAAATGTTTGATTCTTACTTAAATTACTAAATTTACAAAAAAAAATGTCCAGTTTATTGCAATGCTAAAGGAGCCCGACCAAGTATTGAGTAAATGAACATACTTTAAAGAACTTGTACTTTTCTGTTTTGCAAAGCCTTTTTTGGTTGATCTAAGAAAATATTCTAATATTCTGAGATACTGGATTTTTGACATTCATGAGTTGTAAGCTCTAATCATCCAAATTAAATCACAAATAATAAAAAAAAAATCTTTTGAAATGTTTTCCTCCACTTTTTGATATAAGTTCCTAAATAAAATGTAGCAAAAATGTATTTCAATAATTGATATAATGTTACCAACATATTTAATTAATAAAATCTACCAACTTCCAAAAAGTGGTGAACCTCACATGAAGTTCAACAAGCATATTTAAACAAAGCACATTAAATTTTATTTAACAACATTAAATGTAAAACCCTAATGAACATAACTGCTGAGAAAAAAACTAAGAAACAGTTATTTCGACAACAACATAAACAAAAAAATGAATATTAAAGGGTTAGTTCACCCAAAAATGAAAATTCTGTCATTAATTACTCAGCCTCATGTTGTTCCAAACAAAAACAGAACACTTTTTGTCGGCAAAGAAAATAATAAAAACATAATTTATTCAACAATTCTTCTCCACAAGTTACTATCTTCCACTATTTTGGAGAGTACCTCAGAACTTAATCAACTTAATTCAGTGTTGTTTACGTTCAGTAGACAGCGCGCACATGCTGAATGTAAAAACATTTTACTTTCCAAAATGGAGGAAAAAAATTTAACTTGGGGAGAAGAATTGTTGAATAAATTATGTTATTACTGTTTTCTTTGCGCAGAAAAAATTTACTTGTAGCTTCGTAATATGTCACATGGACTATTTTATGTTTGCTACGTTTCTGGACCTGGGAACATTGCAGTGCTTTCCTTTCTACAGAGGATCAGAGAGCTCTCAGATTTGATCAAAAATATATTAATTTATGTTCTGAACAATGTCTTATCGGTTTGAAATGACATGAGGTTGAGTAATTAATGACATAATTTTAATTTTTGTTTGAACTAACCCTTTAAGTCTCATTCAGGGAATTCTGGGAATGTCCATTTTTGTTTTTTCACAGTTAGTTATACTGGGACTTGGTACAATTCTAGTTTATTTACATTTATTGATTTGGCAAACGCTTTTTATTCAAGTTTCAGTCAATGTTCAAAATAGTAAAAGCTAGGACAGGAAGGGACAAAGGGTAATAAAGGAATAGAAAAAGTGAAGGCATATTTTTTTTTTTTTTGAGGAGGCAGTTAGATGCAAGAAATAAGTTTTAGTTGTTTCATGAAGATTCTGACTGGGAAGATGAGAAGGTTGAGTTGCAGGTGATGCTCTTTCATCCATGCTGAGATGTTCGTCAGGCAGTCTGAGATCTGAGCAGGTACCATTGGATCATCCGGTTGAAATGAGAAATAGAGCTGTGTGTCATTATCATAGCAATAGCAGGAGAAACCATGTGCCTAACTGATGGGTCCCAGTGATCTAATTTATATAGAGAACAGGAGGGGTCCAAGAACTGATCGCTGAAGAACCTCAGTGATTTGGATACCTCTCCTCCACAAGACACCCTGAAGGACCCACCTGTGAGCTAAGACTGGAAAAATCATCAGCAGTTAAAGACAAAGGAGAGTATTGAATGTTTTGAAGAGTTTGCATGTGTCTAATGCACTGTTGATCTTGTTATGGAAGAAGTTAGTTATGGCAATGTAACAGTGTTTTACTGTAAAATTACATCAAACAATTCCAGTGTAATTCCAGTTATACACTGTTTATAGTATGAAAACCTACTGTTCACCAATTAAAAATTTTTGTGCATTCTTGAAAAATGTTTCTTAACAGTACAAGAATAGCTTGTACAAGAGTAGCTTGTAACAATAGCAGAACCCTTTTTGGTGCTGAATAGAACCCTTTTTGTAGGGTTACATTAAGAACAATGCCTTGAAAATGCTATATAGGACCTTAAAAGGGTTGTTATAAACAAGCTTTTTAACCATATTTTCATTAATATTAGTATATTTATATCATAATATTAATATTATTCATATTAGTTGTGTTTATTATTTATTAATATTGATTTTTTTTACCCCTCTATCTGTCTGGTATTACGATATTGTAGTTTATATTAGGGTTTTACATAAAAACAACAACGTGTCAACTGTTTTTTTTATATAATGTGAAATTGAAGCATAAAAAAGGCAGTGCTCTAACAACTGTTATTAACATAATACATTAATAAATGACATTGAGTTAAGAGTTGCAATGTGTCTCCTTCCATTTGTTTTTGTGTGAATGTGATATAAAGTCATGCAGCTGTGTCTTGGTATGTTTATGCATAAACCTAAGTAATTGGAGAAAAAAAAGACCATAAATTAAATGTTTTATGTTACTTACTATGTGGTAAAGAGGAGAGAAGTATCCTTAACTGAACAGGGCTGGTCACACATGTTCTCTTAAACTAAAGAGAGACAAAGATATGATTGGTAGGAAACCAGTTACAATTTGAAAGCTATAATTCAAAGACATTTTAATAAAGAAATAATTTACCCGTTTTATATATATATATATATCTAGTATGTATATATGGACTCCCCCTCCAGAATTTCACGTATAAACTTATAGTTCGTCTTCATTATGATGCCATATACAGTTTTGGGTGTTTAATTTTTAATTTGCATACAACCTTGTTAGCCATTACAAAGTGCTACTACTGCTACTACTACTACTACTACAAAAATGGAGTAAAATCTTATTCTTCATTCAGCCCAGGAAAAATGGTAGCTCTAAACTGAAATATCCAAAAAGCTTCCTATTGTAAAAGTCATTAGATCCAGTCACTGTTTCCAAACCAATATTTTTTTTTTAAGTAGAGGGATTAGAATCATGAACAGACACATAATGCACTGACATAGGATAATCTTTGTTTCTTGTACGAACTGCATTGGATCCCATAATCCATAGTTTGACCAAACAGTTACAAGGACATCGAGGTCTATAACTGTGTGTACTCAGTACAATGTATAAATTATATTTTCTTTGTGCAGACAACTACAAATGATTTAGTTTGAATTATATTGCCACAATGATCAGAACGTCCACACATAATCATCTCTTGTATTCCTCTATCCAACAATAACTTCTCACAACTTTATCATTGATCGAGGGAAGCTTTCTGTAGCTCACTTTTGGAGGTTGAAAAATCTCACATAAACTATTATTGATCTCCCAGTTTAGATTAATTTAACATTTGATTTCATGTGACACTGTACTATAATCTATCACGAAATATGGTTGTGTTGAGGTGTTCTTCTTGCTTTTCTTTTTAAGAAGGTCCTTCTGTTGTAGTTGTGTCACTTTATTCAAAGCCTGATCCACACTTATGTTCTTAAGATTATGTTAAAAAGTACTAAAGAATCATTTTTAGTATATATAAGTACAAAATGGAAGTGCAATTTTTTTCTCCTGGTCAAGACATCTGTGGTTTGTGGTTGGAAAGAAATGTTCACTTGTGGTGGATGCAGACCTCTATAAAAGAGCTCCACATGCTTCTGATGAGCACATCTGAACCTCGATTCTGAAAACTTCATCTTCACACTGGTTAGACATTCTCTGCTAAGATGCTCCGCAACATCTTTCTTGTCAGCTTGCTCATATATGCAGGTAAAATAATCACCAGTTCAGTTCTAATATGACTTCTATTTTGTGTTAAGTATAAATATTTGTTTTATGCTTGAATAATTTGTTTTAACATGAATTACTGTCCATTTATTTGTAGTCTGTGCAGCTCAATGGGATATCCATGAGGTGGACTCTGCTGAGGACCAAGATGAAGAGATCTCTGTAAGCATCTCCTGATTTGCATCTGATTAACAGTTGTTTGATGACTAATTAAGCAGCATAATTTATTACATTGTCTCTATGAGTCCAGAGAGATTTGGAGATTGGCTTCTGCTGTATTATTATCTGCTTTATGGATATATGATTCATATTTGCTTCATATGGCAATATTTTTCAGACTGATGGCATGCCAAAACTGATGGTAGCTTGCTTATTATGCAAAGGGGCCATGATGGGGTTGAATGAGTTACTCTCCTCTAAACCAAGGGCGGTGGGTGTCATGATTAATACTAAATTATTGAACTGAACATACATCTGACAACAACTTTGACTAAATCCCTAATTTCCCTCAGGATAAAATCAAAACAGGGCTGATGAAGGGCTGTGATCTATTAAAGGAGAAGAAATATCCATGCAAGGAGTTTGTTGAGAAGTATATGAACAAGCTGATCGATAAGCTGATGATGAATGATGCACCAAAGACCATCTGTACTACATTTTTAATGTGTGATTAGGTACACAGAGATACCCATGCCAAAAGTTGACAATCACATATTTTTCCCCACAGTAATATGATGATAATGGTTCAAATTTAGCTTTTTTGTGTGTTTTGTTTGTTGCAGGTCATTTTTGTACATGATCAAGCTCATGCCAATTTCTGAATGAGAATAAATTACTTTGAAAGCATTACATTAGAGTTCCTCAAATTTTATCCTGGAGGACCAATGTGCTGCCGAGTTTAGATCCAACCCTGATCAAACTCACCTACCTGTGATTTTCTAAAAATCTTTAAAACAATGATTAGCATGCTCAGGTGCTTTTAAACAGGGTATAGAAACTCTTCAGGAAAGTGGATCTTGTGGGCCAAATTTGGGGATCACTGCATTACAGTGAAAAAAAAAAATATATATATATATATATATATATATAATAAAAATAATAATAATAATAATAATATTATATATATATATATATATATATATATATATATATATATATATATATATATATATATATATATATATATATATATATATATATATACACACACGTAGGCTATATATAAAATAAATATGAACAAAGCAATCAATTATCTGTTTTCATTTCTTTTTATTGTTTTCTAATTATTAAGCTAAATCAAACATTTAAAAATAAAGTAAATAAAATCTAAACAAATAAATGTCATTCAAATATGCAGAGACAATATTCTCAACAACAGCTCAACAGCAAAAAAATAAAATAAATATAATAATCATGATTTTTTACCAGATCCGTTTCATACTAGTGCATTGTTTTGTCTGCATTGCTAATAAATTAATCAAATTAAACTGAAAAGTATATGTTTATATCATAAGTCAACTATGTTGCTTGCAGAATAAGTATTAGTTCATTCCACTGTAGTGGTGGAAATTATGATTCTTTCAAGAGATTCGTTCATTTTCAGTTCGTTCACCAAAATGATTCGATCAGAATCGTTCACTGATTCGTTCAGTGATAATTTCTTGTATTACACAAAATATGCCAGCAGGTGGCAAAAAAGAGTGTATTATGTGTTATGTCTTTAGTCAACGAACGAACGTATTCCCTTGTTACAAAAACTGATCTGGCTTTATAAAAATTTGTGCATAATCGCATTCAATATATAAAGTCTAATTAAGTTGATCAGATGAACAAAGCACGAGGTTTTCTTGCCTAATTAGAATTTTAATTGTTTGGTCATACAGTTTGTATATTATATATTAACATTCATAAATCGGGGATAAAACGTGGAGTTCTGTATGCTACATATCAAAACAAGCGTATGTGCACAGTACCTGTAACTGCGCTTTGTATTTTGCGAGATTGACATGCTAAATGGCAGACTAACCCAGTTTACTCTCATTCATTTCGTTCACGAACAAGATAAGCTATACCAGTTCATTTCATTCACGAACGACGTATCCGTTCATTCAACTCATTCACGAACGACATGTGCCAGTTCAGTCATTTAATTCACGAACGAGATGTACTAAATCATTCAACTCGTTCACGAACGACATGGGTATCAGTTCAGTCATTTCATTCACGAACGATAAGATCTCTAGATCTAGTTCAGACTCATATGAAACTCGTTCATATAAGGGCGTATTCGTTCACTACATTCAACAAATCACATGCTCTGTCACATCTCATACTCGAAGGCTATTGGCTCGAGGTTGAGTAATTCTTTGACAGGATGAAATGGTTCAGTTTCCCGGATCACTGAGCTGCACATGCGCTGCTTATAGCGCCGCGCTGCTGTGGAGGGAGGAACTTCACTGAACGAGAAATATGAGTCTGTATATTATGTTTATTATATATATATATATATATAACTTCAAACGGCTATTTCATTGAAAAAAGAGCGCTGCACATTGCAGTGTCACAAGGCGGAGCCATAGACTGTATAAAAACATGGACGTAGTGTCCGTGACGTCACCCGTAGACTCCTGAAGAGAGTTTTTGAAGCCTAAAGTGTGCAGAGGGGGAGGTGTCAAGATGGCGCCGCATTAACATCAACTTTATCTCGCTCTTATTCTAATTTATGTGCTGTGCTTAAAGCTTTGAATTTCTATGAACAATCTTTTCTATAACTTGTTGCGGAAGTTCGGCATACTCTTTTAAAACTGTCTTTAATGAGTTCGGGACCCCATTTTTGTTGTTTTTTGTTACTTTCTACACCTGGGTTAAGTAGCTCAGTTGCTACAAACATGGAGGAAGATATGGATACAGCTTCTTTTGAGGCTTCTGCAAACAGCGATAATCTAAAGGTGCATAATTAGGCAAGACGCCTAGAAAATACATTTGGAAGCTCTCCGGACACTCCTAGTAAGTCCCCTGCTCAGAAGAAATCTCGAACGAACACCCCCGACACAATATCTAACTCTGTGCTGCTAACGGCAATCAAAAAGGTCAGCAAGTTACAAGAAGAGTCGTTGGTAAAACTGCAGTTCGTCGAAGCCTCGGTGAAGAAAAACACCTCTTCAATCTGCAAGCTTACCTGCTCGCTTGAAGCCATGAATAAACAGGTGGATGACGTGACAGAGAAGGTGCTTTGTCTGCAATCAAAGGTGGAGATCCTCGAAAAAGAAAACAAGTCTCTCAAGGAGAAATGCAGCGGAATTGGATTGCTACAAACGCAGATGGAACCTCTGTGTAGCTGGGATACCTGAACGTGAAGGGGAAAATGTCAAAATGGTTATCATTGAGCTTTTCAGGAACCTCTCTCCACACTCCACGGAGAAAATACAGGACATGGTTGACATCGCACATAGACTTGGCCCCAAGTCTGGAAACTCCAACCCACGGCGTATCATCGTCCAGTTTTTATCCCGCACTTGCCGTGATGCAATATGGGCAGAAGCCAAACGATCTGAGCTGCTGGAACAGAAGAAAATTTGGATCCTGGAAGATCTCACTCAGGCATACATGCCAACCCTCCCTAATTTTCCAGGAGACTCCCGAATTTCAAAGCCCCTCCCGAAAATCTCCCGGACCGACCTTTCTCCCGAATTTCTCCCGATTTCCACCCGGACAACAATATTGCTACACCATCCGTCACTGGGCGCCGTTTTAGACCAAACGCTTGCGCTCCCATGGCGTCTGTCGTTGCTATGCAACTAAACTGCGCTCTCCATGATGACGACGAAGAAGTATCAGCAAAGGGTTAATTGATTTCTAGCCTCACCTCGGCTCGCATTAGCTTTACTACTAGATATATTTCTGGAGATGAGAAGGAAAAACCCGCCTGGAAAAAGTAGCGCACCACGTTGCTTCCATTATGAGCGTGCTCACCGCGGCCGCGCACCTACGGTTGAAATAACGAGCTTAAGCGCGAAAAAGATGCGATATGTGAACGGCCCCTAGAAGCAGACGTCTGAAATGAAAGGCAAGAACAGCTATTTATTTAGCTTTAGACTGTTACATGAAAATTTAAAATGAAATGTCATAATTATAATGTTTTGAGAGTTTACTTATGTAATTGTTGCATTATGCTATGAATTAATAAATGTTTATCGATAAGATCTAGCTATTTCATATCTCTTCATTTACAGTAGCTAACAAATTAGGGTCTAACCTCCTGAGGAGAGGCCTTATGGAATTGAATTTGTCAAATAAATGAATTACATTTTTCTTTGCGTTTGTGTATGTGATATATATGACGACACACAACCCCCCCCCTCCCCCGGTCCTTTTTAATGTCTCCCTAATTCTGAGGTCTCAAGGTTGGCAAGTATGCACTCAGGAAGACAAAGAGGCTAGAAACAAACTCTGGCCACTCGTTGAAAAGGCAAGAAAGGAAGGAAAGAAAGCTGGGTTTAATGGGCCAGTTGCTTTCATTAACGGGAAGAGAATTTCTGTGTATGATAGTATACCTCTTACACTTTGATTTTTCAAAACCCGATTACAATTTTTTTATTTTTTTATGTGTATATATATATAATATATATATAATATATATATATATATATGTGTAACGCGCGTGAGTATTCACTTGCTAAAGTCCTTACCCAGCGCTGTGTCGTGGGTTCTTGGCTTCGTTCTGTTATCCACACTATAAAGAGGACACTGGCAAGGAGCTCGGGTGATTACAACACTTGTTTATTGAACAATCAGAGGCAATATTCCAACTTGACCGCAGCCGATTACAGAGTGCGTCTTAGCTCTCCCTCTCTCTCATCTCAACAAAACCCCGCGTTCCTCCACTCCCGCGATCTCAATCGCGGGCGCTATTCTCGCGATATTAACCCAATTCCTATTTAAAGTCATAGAACATTTTAACTAAATTTCACTTCCTACATAATACTCCCTTACCCAACAAGAAATGTCCTCATTTCTATTACACAGTCCTGGAACCACACAAACAATTTTTTTTTTTTTTTTTTTTCAATTGTCTACCAACATGTCGAAATTAACAAAACATGCTTGGAAATACTGAAACAGAATAAATCAAATAGACTCTTAAAGGTCTCAATATACATGAGCCCTCTCAAAGTAAAGATTCCCATTGATACAGCTTTGCACATAAAATAGATTTAAAAAAAAACAACATAAAAAAATAACAACCTTTAGCAAATCAGTAAAGTGCAAAGTCTTTCAAATGGCAAGGCAACCGACGTGTCCTGGGGGGCATACCCCGAGTGGACACCGGAGTGTCAGGAAACTCATAAGCACCAGTTGACAGTCCAGCCTCCGGTATGCACCGTGTTAGAGGAAAGAGTTCAGGATTCGGGGTAACACGGCTGTCCTGTGCATTTTGTGTGGAGCTGGACGGTTGGGGGGTGCCAGGTTGTTGAATGCAACGTTGCAACTGGGGCAATGGTGCGGGCTCCAATGGAACCTGGGGTGCAGGGAGTCCTGGTGGCACTGGTGTAATGTGAGGTGGGACGAGGCCTGATAATGTATTCAAGGTATTCGGTTGAACAGGGGGGAAAGGGGGAAAGGGGGGGAGAAAGCGTGTGTGTTCTTTGAGTCTGTAATGTAAGGTTTCATACGATTGTAGTGTATTATTTTTGCTTTTGCCCCCGGTCTGGATACATCCTGCACCTCGAAATTAACAGGGGTGGAAATACCAGAGGGGCATATTGGTTGCAAAACCTCATAGGGGCCGACCCAACGTGGAGACAGTTTGTTATGGCGGTGGGCAGGATCATCCACTAACACCAAGTCACCACAGTTATAAGGAGTGTACTTTAAACGACGATCGTAGTTCAGGCGTTGCTGATCTTGTGCCTTGTCTCGGTAAGCAGTTGCAGAATGATAAGCAGCGGTCAATCTTTTGCGCAGCTTGTTTGCATATCCTGCTGGTGTGCCCGCTGTCGCTGCACTGCAAGCATTATCATTCTGGAGCAGTGTGTCCAGGGAGATGCGTGCCTCACGGCCATGAGCCAGAAAGAAGGGTGTCAATCCCGTACTAGTGTGCTTGGTGGTGTTATAAGCCAATGCAACCTGCGGGAGGTGCTCGTCCCATTCTGTGCCAGATGCAAAAAGATGTTTGGAAAGTTCGTCTTTTAGAGTACGATTAAAGCGTTCCTCAGCCCCGTCGCATTGAGCGTGATAAGGGGACGTACGAAGCTTCTTAATTGACAACAATTTACAAAGGTGCTTTATGAGGTCGGACTCGAACTGTCTGCCCTGGTCAGAGTGTAGGGCCTCAGGGACACCATGTTGTGGAACGTAGCGGTCAAAGATGCAGCCTGCTACGGAGACAGCCGTTTGATCCTTCAATGGGTAGAGATTGACAAATTTGGTGTATAGGTCCATCATTACTAGAACATAACGGTTACCCTTGGTAGAAATAGGCAACTCTGTTATGTCTGCAGCCACTATTTGAAATGGGCGGTCCGGGGAGATAGGAATGAGTGGTGCCTGAGGTCGGGGCACAGGAGAACACCTTGACTGACAAGCAGCACATTGGGAGCAATGTTTAGCAATGTCTGACGACATGTAAGGCCAGTAAAAGGACCGCATGGCTCTGTCCAGTGTTTTGGCCACACCATAATGACCCACTGAGGGGTGTCCATGGACATGACTGAGGATCTCAGGAATAAATGATGTAGGAATGACAACTTGTAAGGCCTTGTCACCACAAGAGTTGCGTGAATGTCTGCATAACAACCCATTATGAATAACGAGGCGACTAAACTGTGCCCACAGTTTTCTAAGGTATGATGATGCGTCACGTAGCCTCCATAAGGGTGGTCTACGTCCTGTTTCCATCCACGAGAGAACAGCAGCTAAATCCGGGTCTGACATTTGTTGTTCTATAATGTTCCAATCACTTTGGATTTGAACCATATTTGCTGTTGTGTGGTTTGGACCAAGCATGGGCAAGGGGGCATTTTTGTCCATGGGCAGTGTTTGGGAGTGTGCTAACATCGTTTTTTCCTGCAAACATTCTGATGTGGTCTGAGTTGCGGCAGAGACAGTCAATGCATTGCTCTGGACACACCGGTCCGGTTCCCGAGGATCGGTCTCTGGCCGTCTAGACATGGCATCTGCATTAAGGTGTTTAACTCCATTACGGTGAATTACATGCCAGTCATAAAGATCCAATTCTATAGCCCAACGTGCTCGTCTACCTGTGGGGTCGTGATCTAAGGGAAGTTTCTTGAGACCAACCAAAGGTTTATGATCAGTAATGATGGTGAACGGATGACAAGCAAGATGCAACCACACAATGGCAAACAATTCCCGATCGAAGGTGGACCATTTTCTTTCCGCAGCAGATAGAACATGGCTGGCGTATGCAATGACATGCTCTTTTCCATCTACTTGTTGTGACAGAACAGAGCCCAGTGAATGAAGGGAAGCATCAGTGTAAAGGATAAAGGGAATTGAAAAATTTGGAAATGCCATAATTGGTTGGGATGTCAGTTCCTGTTTCAGTACACTGAAAGCTTCATCTGCTTCTGCTGACCAAGAGAATGGTACTCCTTTGTGTGTGAGATGGTACAAGGGTTCTGCCGTGCGTGCAAAATGTCTAATGAATCGACGATAGTATGAGCACAGACCCAGGAAAGCCCTGACCTGCGTGGCTGTTGTTGGAATTGGCCATGTCTTGACTTTGTCTATGTTTGCTGGGTCTGGCTCGACACCGGCACTCGAAACACGGTGGCCCAGGAAGGTAACAGAAGAACATGCCAGATGGCACTTGGACAGCTTAAGTTTGAGTCCAGCTGTACAAAATCGCTGAAAAACTTCGCGCAGATGCTGCAGGTGTTGGGGGAAATCAGCACTGTAGACGATAATATCGTCTAAGTAGATCAAACAAATACTCCAGTGCAGACCCCGGAGCACGAGCTCCATTAAGCGCTGGAAACTGGGTGGGGCATTCGAGATCCCCATTGGCATCATACGGAACTGATATAGGCCTGTACCAGTGGAGAAAGCGGTTTTCTCTTTGTCACTTGGAGTGAGTGGTATTTGCCAGTAACCAGCAGTTAAATCAATTGTAGTAAACACTCTGGCCCCCGAAAGTCTATCGAGGGTATCATCTACTCGAGGAAGTGGGTGCAAGTCCTTGATGGTGACGTCATTGAGACGTCTATAATCTACACAGAACCGGTGTGTGCCATCTTTTTTCCGGACAAGTACTACCGGAGCTGACCACGGACTGTGAGATTCCTCGATGACGTTATGATCCAAAAGCCTCGACACCTCTTGCTGTAATACAGCCTGAGTAGCTGGTGACGTTCTATAAGGGCACAATTTTACTGGAGCCGCATCACCTGTGTTGATACTATGTGTAATCAGGTCAGTTTTACCATAGTCATGAGAATGGGAGCTAAAAATGTTAGCAAACTCTGTCAACAGATTTTTGAGCTGTACCTGTTCTTCGGCATTTAAGTTTGTATTCTCCAAATGCACATCAGGCACTGGATGAGCAACTTCTGTGGAAGTGGTCACAGCTGAGACTAATACATACTCATCAAGTGTATTGCCAGTGACAGAGAAAATCTGACCTAATGGGCATCCAGCCTCAAGAGAGACTGTTTCGTTGGTCGGGTTAACAACTCTAACAATGCCCCTCCCCTTTTGAACAGATGTCAGTGTTCGTGCGATGCCTAACGTCATGACTAAAGAAGCCTGAGGTTCCAGTATACCTATATATGTGTCTGTGAAAGGATTTGCTACCCCATTATCTTTGACAGAAATTGGGATTGCCATTTCTGACATAGGCGGGACAGTCACCTGAGCAATAGTAACAGCAGAGCTTTGCACTGGAATCAGGGACTGGGGTGGTGAGAAAGGCACTGACGTGTTATACAGTTGTAAACTTGCATGTGGGATGTCAACAGTTATGGCATGTTCAATTAGAAAATCCCATCCTAGTAGAACAGGATGAGTAGCTGTACGTACCACATGGAAAACATGAGAAAATGTTACATCTCCAATATGTATGGGAGCTATGACAGAGCCAATTATGTCCAATAGCTGTCCGGTTACAGATGACGCTAACACAAATGATTTACTGATAGACTGGGTAGACAAAACTGGAATTGATTTACGACATTCATCTGTAATGAGGGACAGACCTGACCCAGTATCGACCAAAGCATGGAGTTCGGTGCCCGCCAATGCAATTTGGATGAATGGTGTAGGTGGAGTAGCTTTAAGACTAACTGTATCAGAATGGACCATTAGTGGAGATGAAGCTGGCATTTGGTCCCCAATGACAACTTCTACTCGTTTCCCCGTTGTGGTGAGGAAGACCCCTTGTGAGGTAGGGAAAAATGCACACGTTGTGTGGGTGATCTTGACAAACTCTGGGAATGGGGGGGTGTCGACGGGGAGCTGTGTCTGTGGTAACTGGAAGTTCTGTACTGTGGGCTTGGTGAGGGTGAACGGGCATAACGGGTTCTGTGTTCATATTCAAAGTCAGACCGGCGGTCTCGTGTAGGCGAGCGGCCAGAGCTAAAGCTACTATAATAATGTTTATGGGGGGTATATTTGTCAGATTGTGTAGTGTGATAAACTGGTGACTCACGACTGCGGGAGGAAGGGGAGTAGCTGCGATGCCTTTGGTAGGAAAAGTCATCCTTTGGAAGTGCTCGATCGGTTTCTGAACGGCCGTGGTAGTGTCGTGGGGGACAGCAGTCATCCTGCGGGTGTTGTTGTCGACCTCGATGTGTACATTGTGAAGAGCAGCAGCAGCCCTGGTTGTAGTGATGACCGTCTCGGCTGTAATGCTGATTGTCACGGCGGTAATGGTGGTCGTCCCGGCGATAATGATGGTCGTCCTGATCGGACTGCCGATGGCGCACTGTAATGTCATAGTCCACGGCTGCACAGGTCCGATGTGGAGAGTGTGTGGAAGATGTCACATTGTCCTGAAGGCTGGAAATCTGCTGCGAGAGCTGGTCCATGCGTTCATCAGTTCGTCGCAGGTGAGATTGACGTAAGGCATGCAGGTCGGTTCGGAGTTCAGCAATGGCTGATGCTAGTTCAGTGATGTGGGTTGCAGACACCGTGCTGGAAGATGGTTGTGAATTTACAGTCACAGGCATAACAGTTGAAGGGTTAGCAACACTAATGGCCAACTGAGCACGTTCACATTGAGTGGCGACTTTCAAGGCATTAGCTAACGTTACAGCCCCGTGCTCATGGATTTTTAGCTGAAGTGATGGATCTAAGCCGGTCACAAATCTGCGAAAAATTTCACAATTCCGTGCTGCTGTATCATAATGAGGAAATGCTTCAGTCACTAGATTTGTGAGCTCGGCCGCATAGACTTCAAGAGGTTCTTGTGGTTTACGTGGACGAGCATTCAAAAAAGTCTGAAATGTGGCCAAAAAAGTTGTAAGTCCAAAAACAGTGCTCAAACTGGCTTTAGTCGAATCGTAGTCAGCTTTCACCGCAGTGGAGAGAGACTGCCAGTATGCAAATGCTGAACCAGTAAGCTTTACTGGGAGAAGTTTGGCCTTTTCCAGTGGTACAGCTGAGACATTTAATGCTACTTCGAATCTCTGAATCCATGCACTAAAAGGCTCCTTACCATCTCCAGAAAAAGGAGCAGGCAGATCAATTTTAAATGGCATATGTGAACTCATTTCATCTGCAGCGTGTCTGTCTCTCTGTATTGCAGCTGGGTCATTCTTCAATTGGGGTGGCAAATGAGAGGCAGAAATTTTAAAAATGCTTGTTTGTTTTCTTTTAATAAAATGTATTGCTATGCATTTAAAATTAGTTTAATATTATATATCCATTAAAATTGAAGCTTAATAAAATTTAGATTTTTAAATAATTTGAATCAAACACTGGTGAAACAACCACTTATGTCTATGGTGTTACCAATATTTGAAGTAAAATTTTGGTTTGTTCTAAAATGAGCAGGGATATGCAACTTTAGGTAATAATTAATAAATACATAAATTACTGTAAGGACTCGGTTGCATTGATCATTTAAATTTAATTTTTCAAAAGAAATGTTTAATTGTTCATCTTGGCCCCTATTTTTGCCAAAGAAGAATTGTTTAGTTTTTATTAAATGTGTATATACATAAAAAAAGGCAGGAAAAATGGTCTGTGTTACTTTTATAGTCTTTATTCTAAAATATTAAAACCACTTTACAGTCTAAAAACATTAAATTATATGATCAAATGGCTCTGAAGGAAAGAAATTTCAGATACTTTTTGAAGTAACACCACAGACATAATATAACACCACAGACATAATATTGCATAAAAGGTTTAACAATTTAAAGTTTATTGAGCAAAATACTGAAATTCATCATGAGTAAGATTACAAGAACTATCTTCTCTGATAAAAGAACATTTAGAGAAAAACTGAATAAAAAAATTATTAAAACACTACATAAACACTGTTTCTCACAGTGAGTGTTTCTCACTCTATCAAAAAATTGTCTGCACAATGGGTTGTGCTGCAATCACAATGCGTGATATGTTTCAATAGAGAATACAAAAAACTGTCCACAGACTTGACACAAAACATTCAAAAAAATAAATAAAATCATTAAAAAAATCTGAACATCTTCAGTGAATAAATCATGTATCCACAAACTCATTTAACACAAAACACAAAAAATGCAGAACATCTTCAGTGAATAAATCATGTATCCACATACCTGACAAGAGAGATACAATTATGTGATTATGGCTGTTCTATGTGTTTTATTAAAAATACAACATGTCTGCGGAGTTACTACAGAGTTACTATAGAGTCTGTGGTGTCTGTGGTGTTACCAGGATAGGATAACACCACAGACAGTAACACCACAGACAAATTAGCCTAAATCCAGACTTTTCTAAAATGGAGGCTGCCATCATGATGATTGAAAGATCAGGGCATATTTTGGAGATATGAATAAACATGCAATTATCAAAATTTTGATTAAAATTTGTAAAATCTGCAAGTTATCAACATAACACCACAGACACTAATAAAGTGCGACACATGAAATTGTCAGGAGTTTAGCTAACTTTAAGAAAATTAATAAGAAAGAATGTACTCACCATGCACCCCTCAGATCAACCAGCACCTGCAATGGCCTTTACACACAGGAAGTAGGCCAAATAGATTTCCCCCTTTTCTTAAAGGGACGATGTCCATTGATGTAACACCACAGACATGAATTTGGGGGACACTACTTTATTCTTAAATATTACAAAATATGTATTTTTAAAAACAATTTAATAGAATTGTACATGTTGAATTAAATCTATATTCACAATATAACCACTTTATTTGTGTTAAAAATTTTATATTGTTGCCATTACATTCTATGAAACCTCTCTGAGGTATGGCGGGAACATGCATATTTTGTTACAAAAGTAATCTTTCAAACTCAATAAAATATGTATTTTAATACAAAAATGTAATTATTAATAGTGCAAAAATTGTTTTTATCCTACAGAATACAAAAATGCAACAACAAATTTTTTTAATGGTATTTAAAGTTTATTTAAACTGTTTTAAAGTAGAGGGACACCACTTGCCACCACAAATGAAGAATGACCCAGCTGCGTCATTCTCGTCATCAGCCATTTTAATGAGGGGGGGGGGGGGGGGTGCACGTAATCCAAACTTGCAAAAAGAGCATGTGAAGAAAAAAATAATGTAACAGTATTTCAACGGCTCTGCAGGTTAAAGCGGTGATATTCGCGTCGTTCAATATGGAGAAAACAAGCGTCCAACAGAAAAAAAAAGGCAACCAACGCTGCCACCAGTGTAACGCGCGTGAGTATTCACTTGCTAAAGTCCTTACCCAGCGCTGTGTCGTGGGTTCTTGGCTTCGTTCTGTTATCCACACTATAGAGAGGACACCGGCAAGGAGCTCGGGTGATTACAACACTTGTTTATTGAACAATCAGAGGCAATATTCCAACTTGACCGCAGCCGATTACAGAGTGCGTCTTAGCTCTCCCTCTCTCTCATCTCAACAAAACACCGCGTTCCTCCACTCCCGCGATCTCAATCGCGGGCGCTATTCTCGCGATATTAACTCAATTGCTATTTAAAGTCATAGAATATTATTACTAAATTTCACTTCCTACATATATATATATATATATATATATATATATATATATATATATATATATATATATATATATATATATATATATATATATATATACACACACATATATATATATATATATATATATATATATATATATATATATATATATATATATATACATATATATATATACACACATATATATATATATATATATATATATATATATATATATTGTATTAACCTTTTTTGATTATTATTATTATTATTATTATTAACCTTTTTTGATTATTAATTGATTAATCATTATTATTTTTTTCTTTTCTTTTCTTTTCTTTCGGGGTCCACAACAGAGTGTGTTGCCCTTCCCAAACTTTATTGGGAATTCGAGCTTTATGCTCTGCATATCTTCTAAGAAGCACTTTATTTGTCGTATCTGTTTGTAACAGTTCCATTTACTCAGAGTTGAGTTCCACTACTATTTTTAGTTCGTATTTCTCTTGTTTTTCTTTGAATGTTCGGGGGCTACGTGACTTAAACAAACGAAAAGCTTTATTTTTGTTTTGTAAATCCATGAAAAGGGATGTTTATTTTTTGCAAGAGACACACTCTTGTGTGAATGACGACAAGTTCTGGCGTACCCAGTGGGGAAGCTCCATTTCTTTCTGTCATAACTCTAGTTCGTCAGGTGGGGTCGCTATTCTACTTGATTATGGATTTCAGGGAAAAATTATAGAAATGCTTTCTTCAGGGATAGGAAGATGGATTATCTCAGTTGTTCTCTTGAATAACAATTTCTTTATAATGGCTAACTTATATGGGTTTAACAATTCTTCAAACAATAAAACTCTTTTTGATAGTATAATCCTTAATGTAAATAATCTGAAACTTAAGTATCCCTCTGCCTTTACATTAATTGGTGGTGATTTCAATGAAGCACCAGACTTTATTGCTGATAGATTTCCATCTAGGTCTGTGTCTAACAGTGTTAACCCCTTAATAGGAAAGTTATGTAGATGTCTGAACCTGATTGATGCACATAGATATTTAAACCCTGATAGCCCTATGTTCACTTGGTTTAAATCTGATCTTTCTCAAAAATCTAATATAGACCTGTGGCTAATATCTGACTCTTTAATTTCATATTTGACATCAGCAGGAATCTCACTGTCACCTCTAACAGATCATGCAGCAATTGATATTACTTTTTCTGACGATGAATCTAAGCAAAGAAGAAAAGTTAGCCCTGGTTACTGGAAATTAAATTGTTCTTTTTTACTGTCTGAATCATATTGTCAGCAAATTAGGGAAATTGCAGAGAGTGTGAAGTCTCAGGCTAATATCTCGGCCACATCTAAATGGGAGCAATTTAAATATGAATGCAGAAAATTCTCCGTAAAATTTGGAAAAAATAGAGCATCTGTTAAAAATAAAGAAGTTACAGATTTATTTAGAAAGATGAGCCAAATTTTAATAAATCCCATCCTGGGAGAAGATGTCAAGCAATCTCTTTATACTTTACAAAGCGGGCTGGATGATTTATTTTTAGAGAAAGCAAGGGCTGCTTTCATTAGATCGAGAGCTAAATGGCTCGAGTTTGGGGAAAAAAACTCTGCTTACTTTTTCAACCTAGAGAAAAAACATGGAAGTAATAAGAGCATTTCCTCTCTAGTAATAATTCACTATCTAATGACCCCTCCATCATCTCGTCTCATGTTTCTAATTTTTATCAAAATCTATACACCTCTTCTTTCGATCTTGTTGCTTCATCTTTATTTTTCCATAAGGTTCATTCTGTGATTCCTAAAATTAATGACCACAATAAAAAACTTTGTGAGGAACCCTTTACTATAGATGATCTTTATAACATAGTAAAAAGAATGCCACACAATAAATCTCCAGGGCCAGATGGGCTCCCATTTGAATTTTTTAAAGTCTTTTGGGACTCTATTAAGTTTCTTCTTTACGAAGCCCTTATTGAGTGTATAAACAATGGTGAATTGGCAGAATCAATGAAACAAGGTCTCATTTGTCTTATACCTAAGCCTAATAAGGATCCCAATATTTTGGTCACCCTTTTGAACTCTTATTATAAATTATTGGCTTCTGTTTATGCTGAAAGGCTAAAGTCTTGCTTAGCAGACCTAATTTCTAACACTCAGTCTGGTTTTCTAAAAGGTAGACACATCTCTAACAATATCAGATTAATTATAGATATTTTGGATTATTCCGAATTTATAAATAAAGATGCGTTAATTTTGTTTATCGACTTTTATAAAGCATTCGATACTGTTGAGCATTACTTTATTTTTGAAGCCATTTATCAGTTTGGTTTTGGTAGATCCTTTATTAACGCGATTCGTACTCTATATAACGGTATTAATAGCTGTGTCTCCTTAGCTTCCGATACTTCTCCCCGGTTTTCGGTGGGTCGAGGTATTCGCCAAGGATGCCCCATCTCTCTTGTGATGGTGTCCGTTTGCCCCCTGTTGCTTCAAATATGTTGTTTTTCTTTCAACTGCAATAAAAAAAATAAAAAAATAATAAATAATAATAAAAAAAAAGTGTGCAGAGCGAGCCGTCGCCATCTTGGCAGCGCGTCACCGCGCGCCTCTCCCGGACAATCGAAAATGGGCAAAAGGGCGGTAGCTGGTTGCTTAAGCCACGACCACCTAGCGCGACGGCTGTGACAGCAGTGGCAATTCACCTGTCACCAGTGTTGGGGAGTAACTAGTTACATGTAATGGCGTTACGTAATTTAATTACAAAATTATTGTAACTGTAATTAGTTACAGTTACTACGAAAAAATTAGTAATTAAATTACAGTTACTTATGAATTTTTTAACGATTACAAAGGGGATTACATTTGAATATTTACACACATCCACATACAGATTTAACCCAAATTGCACTGACTATTCTGAGACATACCGCCCTAATAATTTCCGGGATGCGGAAATACAGTCTGGTTCGTAGAATCCAGTCATAAAAACGGAATGCCTAACGCGGATGGAATATGCCACATTTTGGATGACTAAATCAAAAGTAGGTCAGTACACTTGAATCAAAACATGACATGGACTAGTGTCTGTGAATATTAAGCCCCAAAAATGCAATATATGACTTGCACATTCCGCGTGTCTGTGGAAATCAGGCGCGGACTGGACACCGGGAGAACCGGGACAATTCCCAGTGGCCTGGCAGCTGATTTTGCCCCACTATTTAATATCATTATTGTATAATTGCCTGCCGAATGTACTAAAGCGATCATTTGCGAATACGCCATTTGATAATTAAATCTCTAATAAGTCATGAAGTGTTAGTCATGACTCGCACGCTCTCCGCACCTCCGCCAAACGGTTTGGATCTGACTCCAAGTAATCAATGCGAATAGAGAGAGAATAGAGTGGACTGTGGAAGCGCACAGCTGGAGCAGAGAAGCAGAACTATACTGTTCAGGGTTTTAGGTCAGTTTTATCTGTAAAGATGCTTTTTTTGTCTTTTTTTTTTTTTTATTAATCAAGCAGCAGCACGTTGCTCATCAGTCATCGCTCAAAAAACTATATTAAGGACATCATTATTATCTGTTGTAATGTTACAGTAGTTATTTAGCTGAAAAAAATTCGGATATTTTTTTTTATAGGTTTAGGGGGAGCTACGACATACAACAACACAACCCTTATGAAAATTAACATTTTAATATTTAACTATAAATTTAACTGTGGTAACAAAAAATTTAAAATTATTTTACAAATGTATTTATTTAAAAATAAATACAAATCCATTTGCAAAAAAACAAAAACAAAACAAGGTTATTTTACTTTTATATAGGCTAATAAAAGCATGGTTAATTTTTGTAAGGGAAAAACATGACTCATGTACAGTATTAGGATTTTTCTATAAAGATATTGTAGTATTGTAGAGTATTGTATTGTAAAGTATAGTTTTGTTCAATCTTGAGTATTAAAGTCATGAGAGAGATGGATAACAGGGCAAAATAAAGAGACTGAAGAGAAAAATAGAAGTGAATGTGCAGTTCAGGAGAGAACTTTAAATTATTTTGCATGGTCCCAAATTAAAGATTTAAACCTTTTTTTATGTCAGGTCCATACAAAAAAATAGTTTTGTCCATGAATTTGTTTGTATGAGTTTGAATTTTTCTGAATTTTTTTCCCAGTCCGTCCCTCCTGTGAATTAATGGCAAAGACATGGTTTCATTTACTACACATAGGCCTACTGAAGCTCGCAGTGTTTTCAACCTCTGCTGCCTCAATATAGGAGTACACTAGCACATAAACATAATTTCTAGAACTGCTCTGTGTCGTTTCATGTGCATTTTACTTATTTTGAGAAAACTATCATCATATACAAAGAGACAGCAGTTAAAAAAAAACACCAATGTTTCAGGAGTTTAGTACACAGAATACGTCACATGCTTATTAGATAAATGTATTTAAGTTGATGTATATGCTTTCATTTATTATTCTTTAATTTTCACAAATTTAGAAAAGTAATCAAAAAGTACTCAAAAGTAATTAGTTACATTACTTTAATAAAGTAATTGAAAAAGTTTCACTACTATTCCATTTTAAACAGGGTAACTTGTAATCTGTAACCTATTACATTTCCAAAGTAACCTTCCCAACACTGCCTGTCACTCAAGTGGCCTTGCCCTTAATTATGCAGAACTTTAAGGCTTAAAGGGTCATGAAACCCCAGACTACTTATTCTAAGATTTTAGCAGAGGTGTTTGTGTTGCACATCATAGAAGACAATGTTAGCATCCGCTAATTTTAACTGTTATAGAAAATTGGTTAATTTTAAGATTTTTTGCTCCATTTTCATCTTCTGGATTTAGAATCTACATTGTGTTGACGTCACGTCATGGATTGCAGAAGAGTGTTTGTTTTTTCTTTGTCATAAGAGATCGGCACAAACGTGATTCATTCATTTGGTGAGTGTTACCGTTTTTATAGCTCTCTGACACAACCTGTCAGAAGGCTTATATAAACGCCACAGAATAATATATATGTCTCATTTGTGAGTCGCTTTGAATAAAAGCGTCTGCTAAATGACTAAATGTGTAATATGTTTTCGATGCAGAGTGCAAATGGCTGTGCATTTATTTGTGCTTTTAGCTCGATGGGAGCGAAATGAAACTGTCTGAACGCAAAGCTGTGTATGCTGTCTGTCTCCCCTCTTTCTTCCCCCTCCCCAGGTCCGCTGCACACCACGCCCACTTTTTTAGCATTTTTTAAAACCGTGGTGAGAACTAACCTGTGCTGAAATGGGGGGTTTCATGACCCTTTAATATAATTTAAACGGATGGGACTCTTTTTTGCAGCCAGCTTCAAGTGGCCAGTCGATGAATTGCAGTTTTAGTCACTTCCTTATTGGCTTCACTAGAGAGAGCGGGAGGTTGCCACTCGGGTGGAGCTGTCGCGCCTTCAACAGACTCGCGCAACAGGCGTCACTGCTTCAGAGTGATTCTCAATCAATGAATAGCCTGAGACCGGGTATAGGTGTAACACTTTTTTCTTCAGCACCTAAAATTAAGGGTAATCCAAGTGATATGCCACAACAACAGTTTTATTTTAAATGAATGGCTGCAACAATGAAATGTGTGTGAATATGGGGAGTGTATGAGCATATTGTGTGTTTTTGTGCATGCACACATGTGCGTTTGTGTGTGCATGTCTGTACGTGCACTGCGCCTAATTTAGCTACTAGCTGCTGTAGCTAGTCCAACAAAATGAAAGAAAGAAAACCACTCACTGCTCTTGACTGAATTACTTTGTAGTTTTAACAAGAATTAATGCACAGTCAAACCAACAATTATTCAGACATCAGATATATTTTTTTACTAGTGGGTGCAGGACAAATGTAATTAGTGTAAGTGAGTAGGCCTATAACAAAATAAAGTGAACTGTGACATATTATATAATATATATAGCTATAATAAATATAAACTGATAAAAAAGTAAAAAAATAAAATAAAAATAAAAGTGGGACCAAAAATTATTCAGACACTTTGACCTGACCATGTTTTGCTTATGTGTTTTTTTCCTGAATTGCTAATGCAACCTTTTCACACCACAGACTGAACAACATTAAGCATTGCTTGGTAATTTTTCAACAAAGTATTGATAGTTGTGTAAGTTGTCTGAAGTTTTGGTTGATTGTAATCCATTACATACATTTCTATCAAAGTTATCTGACATTATCAAGATGAATTTGTTCTGACAACGTTTAACTCTGAGTTGTCATATTTTATTACCAGTTTCTAAACTATAGCAAATAAACTGTGATAATGTGAAAAATTGTGAAGGTGTCTGAATTAAATTTGGTTTGACTGCAAATTGATTTTACAGTGAAGACTGTGCAGTGCTATTTTACATTTAATTATTTGGTTTTTGTACTTGGACACCTACAAACTTGAAAAAAACTTAAACATTGTGTAAATAGAACAAATAAATAAATAGAATGAATATACAAATGAAACAATTTCAAACAGAGCCCACTGGTACAGCCCGCACTGGGGCCCCGCTAACCCCAGCTACGGCCCTGTTTATTTATATACTTGTATTAGGTTTCACATAATGTGTAAACATTTTACTAGTTAGACTTTTTCCAAACTATAATTCCGGACTAAATGTATAATCAAGTGAAACATTATGAAGTTTCAATAACAATATACACTACTATACCATTCAAAAGCTTGATGTAAACAATATAAATGTAACAAACAATGGCGTTCATTCTTTCAATTTATCAACAAAAAAAAACATGAAAGAAATATTCTCAGCTCTTTTCCACATTAATAATAATAATAATGATAATAATAACAATAAAAGGTTTTTTTTTTTTTTGGTAGAAAATCACTGTGACTGGAGCAATGATGCAATGATTCAGCTTTTGAAAGTCAGATTTGATTGTTCCTAATAAACTGTTTATCTGCACTTGCAAGTGAATATTAAATTATTTTGTGGAATAATTAAATATATTCTAAATAAACTACAAACATAAAAAAAAATATGCATTTATTTTGTCCTCACATTCTTTCTTGTAACTCCTCCCTCTCAGTGGCACAGATGACTGAAAGGCTCATTATGCAGCTCATTATGCAGGCCTTTGTCTTCTCAGGTGTAAATCACAATGATATTAATGATAGTTGACGCCTCCTCGCATATGACTTTTACAAACAAAAAGTATCTTAGAAAATTTAAATCAATATATTGTTTTCTGTGAGTGAGTAAACAAGATGATTTCACATAATTTAGAAAGAAAAATTCTAGGCTACAAGATCCAGTTCTTAGAAGTTCCGTGTTTATTGCCTTATTCAAGTGACATTTTTAGTTTTTCACTAACCACGCATAAACTTTCTCAAAAACACAATCATGTACATACATGCAGCTCACATATTATTATAGCCCAGTTTGTGCTGATTACACAGATTTGAGACTTTAGCCATTTAGATGTTTATAAGCAACTGAAAAAAGCACAAATGTCAGGGCATGACAAAACTTCTCCAGGCCCCAAAAAATACCCTTAGACCTAGGAGGGTTAAAATATTAATTGAAAAAAAGTTGCCTTTGTATTAATATTTCACAATGATACTGTTTATATTATATTATTATCAAATAAATGCAGCTATGGTGAACATAAGAGACTTCTTTCAAAAACAGAAATCTTACCCATGCACCCAAACTTTTGAACACTTTTGGTGTACATGGCTAATTTTGGATGTCAATGGAGGAAGATGCTCTTTCCAGCCGAAGCATGTAGTTTACCACTACAACCAACAGGGGCCAAATAACCATGCTAACCAGTCCAACTTTGAAAAATTTGAGAGGCTTTTTTTAACCAGGTACAAGGCTGAGTAAGTACCAGATAAAGCTATCCAACCACAACAGTTTCAGAAGAAAAACTAAACAAGCTTAAGCATGACTGATTACCTACATGGCACAATCTAATGAGGCTATTTAACATGAATGTTGTCTATTTAGATCAACAGTTCCCACTTTCACACTCATCAGTCATTTAGTTTTAGCACAAAACTCCCCTTTAAACATCCACCTCCAACACTTCCTTGAAAAAATAACAGGCTACTCATGTGCTAAACAGATTAATTAAATTAAATTTAGTCAAAGCAATTGTATCAGTGCCATTACAATAATAATTACTGATATACAGAGTCGTTTACATTTTCATTTAGGTTTTCATTTACTTTGTTTGCAATCAGTTTGTGATTATCACAACTCAGAGGCAGGATGCAAGTGCAAGGCGGTTTAATGACAAGGTAAGTAGAAGGTCAGACAAATAGATAACAATGAAATCCAAAACACAGAAGGAGAGTGGCGACGATCATAAGCTCTGATGGTGGGTGACACATGGACCTCAGTGGACAACAGTTATGATCCTCGGTAATCTGGTGCTGTATTTCCCAGTGAAGGTGCTTGTGATCCCGGTGCAGAGAACAGGAAGACACGACAAAGAATGAATGGGGAACCCACGATCCAATACAGCCAGAAGAACAGAACCAAACACAGGGAAGAACCACAACAATCTGACAACACGAGACACAGTTACTGCACTTAAATAGACACATACAATGGGATGCAGGTTATACTGTTAATCAGTTGTGATCAAAGACCACGCCCACAGAAACACACCTGCACACTAAACAAGCCGAGAGAGAGACAGCGGCTGATTTCTTGGTGTGGTGTTTGACTCGAGACTTACATGGAGGGATTATGTATCAAGTATAGTAGACAAATGTATAAGGGTAATGAATTTAATGAGATGTCTTGCTGGAACAGAATGGGGAGCAGATGTAGCTTCTTTGAAGCAAATTTATATATATTTAATTAGAGCAAGAATTGAATATGGGTGTTAGGTTTATGGATCTGCAGCCAAGTCAAGTTTTAGCTAGATTAGATGTAATTCAATTCTTCTCCATTGTGTTCCTTGCAGGTAGAAACAGGAGAAATGCGACTCTGTTTGCAAAGAAAGCAGCTTCAGGCTAGCTATTGGGTCAATTTGATAGGTCAAAGGTGTGATCAAGCTGGGAAAGAGAGGTGGCAAGTCTTTCAAGTTTTGGATGGACAAGGGAGACATTGGCACAGGAAATGTCTATACACTACATGACAAGAAATTTTGCCCAGGAGTACTGTGGCCATCAGTTCCAATTGGAGGTCCCAAACACTGATTTAGAGATACTTGGGATTAAGTCAGATAATCCTGAGGCAAATTTAGTGTATGAATTCCAGTGTCATATAAGAGAAAGAACATAATTTTTACTGATGGGTCAAAGGATCAAGAAATGGGTACTACAGGAGCAGCTTTTGTCGTTCAGAGGTGGAATGTCCAAGCTTCTAAGAGAACATCAAATTTCCTAAGAGTGTTCAAAGTGGAATTATACGCAATCCTGATGGCGGTACAATGGACTGAGCAGATTAGGAACCATAAAGTGTTAATATGTAGTGACTCTGTGTCAGCAATAAATAGTATAGGGAAAGGGTTTTCAAAGAGTCTACAAGATCTTGTGTATGATATTCTTCTGGCACGTGAAAAGGGGTGGGGTAGAGATCATCATTTGTGTGGGTTCCAGCCCATGTAGGTATTGCATTAAATTAAAAGGTTGATAAATTGGCCAAGGAAGCCGCTCAAAAGGAGACTATAGATCAGTGATCTCAAACTGAATTCCTGGAGGGCCACAGCTCTGCAGAGTTTAGCTTCAACCAGCTCCAAATCACACCTGGGGCTCGTTCTTCGTACGTCGCTAACTCAGTTAGCTGGATTTGAATGTTGACGATTTGGCATGATCTTGGATTGTTTGGTTCTTCGAAGCTCATCCCGGACTTGCTGTCATAGCAACAGGTGCGCAATCTTAAACCTGCTCGCGAGCAGGCTTATTTCATGTAAACAGGATTAGACAGCGGCTCATAAACGGAGATGATACGGGAAGTCCAGCGCGATAGTGCACTTTCTGAGATATATATATATATATATATATATATATTTTTTTTTTTTTTTTTTTTTTTTCCGTGACTCTTGAGATTGTCGTTTACATTTTTCATTTGTTGGAAAGGCACATTTATTTTCGACTTGTCGGAGTCGGGCTTTAACTACAGAACAAACTGTACCCTAAGATTATTTGCAAGTGGCTCTTTCATTTATAGCCTACTAATGGAGATGCGGAGAACTTGATGGAAAGTGCTGTCTGTCGTGCCATTCGGAGTTTGCCTGGTGCTTTTAGGTTTAAAAAACAGTTTTGGTGACATTTCCAAGCCACTTTAGACCCAAAGTTGTAAAGCAGTTTTTTAAGCAGTTTTTAATTTTTTTTATTTATTAGACGACTATACTATTTATTAGACTATTTAAATATTTTTTTTAATGAAGATCATGCAATCATGGCCATGCTGATTACAGTATATGTCACTCAGGCTTATGCTAGACCATAGACTGCCATCAAGGCCTCAATGAAGGGGATTATGTGAACAGAAAGGGGGTTCACAATGTAAATGTGCAGCCCAATTACTATTGTGATTCTTAATATTCCAGATTAATAAAATTATATCAAATAAAAAAAAGGCAGTTGACAAATCTTCCATATCACAAATGTGAAAGCAAATGGCCAGGATCTGTGCATGACTTAAGAATTTGCAGAGATTCACATTTATGCACATTATTTGAAAAGTGGTAAGGAAAGTTCCACAATTAAATATCAAGCTATATTACACTTATGCTGATCCTAACAGAACTGCATTATTTCATAGGTGATTATGACATGTTCCTGCCTGCAGACAGGTGTTTTATGACCCCATTCCCTGACCCAAACCACTTGCAGCTCCAGGACAAGGGCACACAATGAGATTAACTTTGGCTATCTAAAGGGAAGATTTCAGTGTCTGAAAAGTCTGAGGGTTGCACACCTGACAGGGCCTGTGACATATTACACAACATTGCCAAAAAAACACTTTTCATTAAATGTTTAATAAAAGACAAATATGCTTAGTTCTTTGAGTTTTATTTCAATTGTTCTTTGTAAAGAAAAGCCAGTGGTCAAGTGCCTGCAACAAGAGATATTAGACACATGCCTCATGCAACAAATAAAAAGGAAAAGTTGGCTATACACTGCCCACCTGTAGGCCTATGTCTCCTCTGTCTGTGCAGACTATTCTGTAGGCCTTTCTGTAGATGTGGAATCCTGCAACTTATACTGCAGCCATAAAGCATACAAGTATAAATTAAGTAAAGTTATTATGCACTTGCAGGTAGGCTAGTTCCTCCATATGACAGTTATCTGAGAGGGTTTATTCACTGTCCAGTGCAATGGAAACAAATAGACATTACAAAGTCTTATACTTTCTTTTCTTTGGAAAGTTAGAAAATGTCCACTTAAGTTAACAAGTGTTGGTGTATTATGTAAAAGTGCACAAAAGAGGAAAACACAATGTCATTAAAATGAACTACACTTGGGAAAAATGTGATCAATAACTCTTTTTGAACTCTTCTTCAATAAATAGTTTTACATTAACATAAGTTTATCAGTTTTCACTTTCACAAGTCAAAGCAATTCATCATTACTCAAGATTTAACAGTTGAAATGACTATACAGCCTTAATTTAATGCAGGAAAATATTTTACAGTGTAGGCTACTAAGATCTTTTCTATTTTTCAGCCTTTTTCTTGGTTGCTATTATACACAGACAACCATTTATTTAACAGTGCCTTTTATAGAAGAGAAGAGACTATAATATAACAAAAAAAATACCATGTAGAATATTTTGTACTTCACTTTTATTTGTTCCCATGTTCTAGTGTGGTGACTCTGACATTACAATGAACAAAATAATTATGCAATTATTAAAATACAAAAATATAGGCTAATAAGTGATAAAAAACATATAACATGGCCACTTCTAATGGATTTAAATTGTCTGCTACTTTTTGCCAGCCCTCTCTCCTGGCTTTTGCAGACTTTGAGGTGTTCCCTGGCGTTTTGATTAAACATTAAAATTCCGAATAAACTTCGACTATCTTGCTCTGCTGAGGAGAAAAACTGTGCGCGCTCTTTGGCAACGCTGAGCAGCCAATAGCAGCGTTGCTGATCAATGTTTCTACTATCGATACATATCCCCTTTTAAGCCAGCGCGTGAACGCGCAGTTATCTCAGATAACTCAATCCAGCGATACTAATCATAAACAACAGGTGTGTTCGAAGAGCTCAATTAGCCGGATTATGATTAGCACGATGAAATCATCTCGGATGTGTCATTTGATCTCGGATATAATAAGCAACGTACGAAGAACGAGCCCCTGCTTGGAAGTTTCTAGTAATCCTGAAGACCTTGATTAGCTGGATCAGGTGTGTTTGATTAGGGTTGGAGCAAAACTGTGCAGAGCTGTGGCCCTCCAGGGGTGTATTCCAGAAAGCAGGGTTAACTTACCTTGAACTAAAACCTGAACTCTCGGTTGATTAACCCCAAACCTTGCTAACTCAAGGTATGTGGTTCCACAATCGCGTCCGGGAGTAAGTTCATTCAACTCAGAGTATGTTTCTGGTTAAGACTCAAGACATTCTCAACCGAGCGACGAATCGACGAGTCACTATAGAACTATAGAAGTTAAACATTACCTTGTCATAGTGTTTTATAATTTATACAGATAACTCTTATATAAGCCAATAAAAGAAATAATCATATTAGAATAATATATTACTTTATTTATTAGCCTGCTTATATTATTAGCGCTTCCTCATTAACATCATATATATATATATAATAGGCTATATTACATATTGTAATATTATATAATGTTTTGCGCTATCTTTCACACCCACTGAAGGCTCGCTGAAGTGAACTAACCCTGGATCAGAAGCTGCTCCGGAGCAGGTTAAGTTCAGAGAGTGAGTTGCTATGACTACTAACATACCCTGAAAGTTACCTCCGTTTTTGGAACCAAAAGTTGAGGTTATCCGCTTTCTTACTCTTAAACATAACCAGTTATGTCACATAACCTGCTTTCTGGAATACCCCCCAGTAATTGAGTTTGAGACCAATGCTATAGATGTAAACATAATTCTAAGGCAGAGGGTAAAAGTACAGTATGGCAGGAAACAATGTTAAAATGGCAACAGTTTTGGGAGCAGGAAATCAAAAGGATACACTTATTTTCATTTTCGAGTAGGGTAACTGACTCGGTTAATATTTATAATAAAGGGGAATTAGTCGTAAGGAACAAGTTATTATTTCTAGAATGAGGATTGGGCAAACATTTTTAAATAGCACTTTATTTATTTTAGGAAAACATCAGAGTGGCTTGTGTTCATGTTTGGATCCTGAGACAGTGGAACATGTGCTGCTTTTGTGTAGAAAATATAACCTACAAAGACAAGATGTATACAGAGAATTGTGAGAAATTGGTTTGGAAGAAATATCTCTGAAAAGTATTTTAGAAGTAGGGGTAAGCACGAAAGGAAAACTCTGTCTTTTTAAATTTCTAATAGACTCTGGACTGTATAAAAGGATATAGTGAAATGGTATAATAGATCCATAGATAGCAGCAATACAACTTATTGGATGCCGGCTGCCATAAAATCCCATAGAAGAAGAAGAAGAAGAAGACAGCAGTTGCATCCGAAAACTTAGACAGGTGACTTGCTGCCTCGCTGTCGTATCAGGACTTTGTAGGCAAGGCAAGTTATTTATATAGCACATTTCATACACAATGGTAATTCAAAGTGCTTTACATAAAATATAGTAAAATAATCATGAAGAAAGATAAAAAAAATAAAACAAGCAATTTTTAAACTTTTAAAGTGATTTAAAAATGTACTTATTTAAAATGAATTTAAAAAAAGTTAGAAACAAAATTATTTTACATTAAAAAAAAAGTGAAAATACAGTGCAATCAGTTCGGAAATTGCACAGTGCTCATTCAAGAAATGCACAGCTAAACAGATGAGTTTTAAGTCTAGATTTAAATGTGACTAGTGTTTTAGCACATCTGATCTCTTCTGGAAGTTGATTCCAACTGTGGGCGGCATAGTAACTAAAGGACTCCCCTTGCTTTGTGTGAACCCTTGGTATTTCTAACTGACTCGATCCTAATGATCTGAGTGGTGTGTTAGGTTTATATTCAGTGAGCATATCTGCAATATATTTCGGTCCTAGGTCATTTAGTGACGTATATATACGATTAAAAGTACTTTAAAATCAGTGCTAAATGTAACTGGAAGCCATAAGGACCTGAGGACTGGTGTGAAATGCTCAGATTTTCTGGTTCTAGTCAGAATTCTGGCAGCAGCGTTCTGGATGAGCTGCAGCTGTCTAATGGTCTTTTTGGGAAGGCCGGTGAGGAGCCCATTACAATAGTCCACCCTGCTGGTGATGAAGGCATGAACAAGTTTCTCCAAGTCTTGACTGGAAACAAAACATCTAATTCTTGCAATGTTTTTAAATGATAGTATGCTAATTTAGTTATTGCTTTGACATGACTACTGAAACTAAGATCTGTCTCCAGAATAACACCAAGTTTCCTGCTTGATTTTTAGTTGTTTGACCCCTATATAAGTGTATTTATATAAGTGTTTGCACATCAGTGGCTACTTAATTCATTTCGATTGATGAATATGATTGTAGTGTTTACATGAATGCTAAATAAAGTGATCAGGTTGATGTCCGCATATATATATCTTACAAGCTTCAAATCTGATTTTTTTTTTTTACATGCGTACACTGCACAAAATACAGAGTTTCTCACTGTTTGCACATAATAACCACTCTCCTACATGGTTTCTTTATTTGTTTTTACCAGAAGATTTAATATTTATCCATTTAAGGATTAATATATATAAACTGCTGTGCATAGCTCTTATCATGCAAAAAAAAGCCTCTGCCTGCACCCAAAACGGGTTGCCTGTGGATGAGTATCCAAAACAAGGTCGTTCTGCTCCACTTCACAGTTGCCGAGTGAAAGGAGAGTTTTATATTGATAGGATACACATTTATACAACACTTTATTCAAAATGAAGAGCTGCTCGTTCTGTCATATGTCATTACTTTATTTAGTTTCAATCCGACCTAGTGTTTACCTGCACTCTCAATTGTATTAGAAGAGGAATAAACCACCCCCTTTAATCCGATCAAAATTTAATTCCAATCGAGCTCACTCAGATCAATTAAGGTGTTTACATGAAGGCTTTTTAGTCCAATTGAGCCATCAATGCGATTACAAATTCATTCAAGTTTATTTGTATAGCGCTTTTTACAATACAAATCATTACAAAGCAACTTTACAGGAAATTAAGTTTCTACATTATTTAGTAGTAGCTTATAAGTGGTGACTGTCAGTTTATGTGATATATGACAGGAATTTTCAGAAAAATTAATACAAGTTGTAGTCAACCAGATGATGAACATTATTAACAGCAATTATTATACGATTCAATCACACTTGTAGTAATATTAGTTCTGTTTGTTGTTTCAGGGTTAGCATCATCTGGGGTCCTCTGAGGGGTCAGCATCATCTCTTCTCATGTGTTCTGGATCCAGACTGGAGCTTGTGTAAATCCTAGTTACATGCAAAACAGAGAAACAAATAGAGACATCATTAGCATAGCTGTTGTTCCAACAAAGTAAAATTAATTAGTTTAACCCAAGCTAAAGAATAAGAATGCACATTTGATCAGGTGCAACTGCAGTCACAATTTATGAGATACATTATTCGAATGCTTGGCGAAAGAGATGTGTTTTTAATCTAGATTTAAACAGAGAGAGTGTGTCTGAACCTTGAACATAATCAGGAAGGCTATTCCAGAGTTTGGGAGCCAAAATGTGAAAAAGCTCTACCTCCTTTATTAGACTTTGCTATCATAGGAACTACCAAAAATCCAGCGTTTTGTGACCTTAGGGAGCGTGATGGATTGTAACGTGGTAGAAGATTAGTTAGGTACGCAAGAGCTAAACCATTTAGGCCCTTATAGGTAAGTAATGATAATTTGTAACTTAGTTTAGATGCAGTTTTAAGTTTATATAGCTCTTTCTATCCTTGTCACGCTGTCTGGTCTCTGTTTCCCTGAGTCTCCACTAGTGGTCTCACTTCCCCATAGGCACCTCACCGTAGGCACTACAATTCCCACAAAGCCTTGTCCCTTCATCACAGTAATTGCACTCCTGTTAATTGCACTCAGGTGTCTTCACTGGATAGTCATTACCCTGCTTATATTTACCGGTCTTTTCTGTTTGTCTTCATGGAGTCCTTTCATTCCGTCACCCAGTTTCCTCGCCTTCCGATTGTCCTCGTCTTCTGAGTTTCCGGTTCCCTTTCCTGTTCCTTCCCTGTTTGTTTATTTTTGGATGGATTTATGGTTTTGACCCCTGCTTGTTGGATGCTGATTTGGATTACCCATTAAAACCCACACTGCAATTGGATCTCTCGTCTCCTGTGTTTCCCTGGGTCTCTGGTCGTAACAATCCTATGGTTGTAAAGTACTGCATTTTATCTTTGGGTGCGATGGATGAAACTGAAGTGTTAGACGCTGTAATCTACATTCGCTATTGTATTTCTAATGTTATCTATTTTATCAGTGAAGAAATTCATAGTCATTACTATTAAATGTTGATGGAATATTTGAATCAGGTGGCATCTGGTTATTTGTTAATTTAGCCACTGTGCTAAATAAAAATCTTGGATTGTTTTGGTTATTTTCAATGAGTTTGTGGATCTGCTCGGCCCTGGCAGATTTTAGAGCCTGTCTTTAGCTGGACATACTGTTTTTCCACGCAATTCTAAAAACTTCCAAGTTAGTTTTCTTCCATTTGCGTTCAAGACTACGAGTTTCTTTCTTGAGAGAGTGAGTATTACTGTTATACCATGGCACAGTAGGTTTTTCTCTAACCTTTTTCAATTTGATGGGGGCAACAGCTTCTAATGTATTAGAGAAAATAGTGCCCATGTTGCAAGTCATTTGATCTAGTTCATGTGTATTTTTGGGTACAAATAGAAGTTGAGATAAATCAGGCAAGTTATTTGCGACTCTTTCTTTGGTGGCTGGAACAATAGTTCTGCCCAGACGGTAACGCTGAGACATATAGTTAATATTAGTGATACGCAGCATGCACGATACAAGGAAATGGTCTGTAACATCACTTTGAGGTATGATATCTATATCAGTAAGATCGATTCCATGCAATATAATTAAATCTGGTGTATGATTAAAATGATGAGTGGGCCCGGTGACATTTTGCTTGACTCCAGAAGAGTTTATTAGGTCAGTAAACGCAAGTCCTAATGCATCATTTGTATTATCAACATTAATATTAAAATCTCCCATGATTGGCGCTTTATCAACTTTAACCAGGTCTGAAAGAAAATCTGCAAATCCTTTAGGAATTCTGTATATGGCCCTGGTGGTCTATACACAGTAGCCAGAGCAAAATACACAATACTGTAGATTTATTTTACATATCTGACAGTGTAAAATTAAGCAGAAGTATTTTGAATGAGTTATCCTAGAACCTGTATCCTGTTTTCTGGGTAACATTGAGAATATCACTGTATATTGTTTCAACACCTCCGCCACGACCAGACTGACTGGGCTCATGCTTATAACAGTAGTTTGGTGGAGTCGACTCATTTAGACCAATATAATCATTTGGTTTTAGCCAGGTGTATTGAAAGCTGTAGTATGCACTGATTACTGTTACGGTTCTAAATCACCTTAGAGGACTATTTACACAAATAATGTCCAGTAACTAGGAGAGGATTAAAGAAGCCAGAGTCATGTGTCCAATTCACTCAATGTATTAATGAAAAAATGAATTATTTTCTCACAATGTTAACACAATGTAAATGACACAATAAAACAGCGTAGGCCTATGCAAAATAACCAAAACAATAAAACAATATTCTTTGAATCAAAAGATACAAAAATGTTGACATAAGGCAGTGAAAAGGTGTTATTGAGAATACTCAGTCCCAACAAGTCCCAGGTTTCCAGAGAATGTCCACGTAATGAAAGGAAGTCACAGATATCTTCAGACGTCGATCCTCAGACGTGATGTCATCACATTGGAACTCGAACAGACGGTATGTTAGTAGTAGGGATCTTTGTTTGATACTGATAGGGTTAATATGATGTGGTGATAACAGTGAGGCCTGTAGCTTCGTGTGTTACGATATTCAGTGTGTGTGTTGGGTTTGTGTGATTACAGTTCGCTGGACAAACGTGGATAAACGCGTGGTTCTATAATGAAACAAATAAACTCAATTAGTCTCTGTTACAATTCGTACAACAAAGTGCTGTGTCATTATCACTTCACATGATTGAACGTGAGAGACATCGCAAACATATGATAAGGGCATAATATAACAGCTGTTCTTTTATAACTGAAGAAATATCTTATTGATGCATCTAACAGCATATCAAATGATGATTATTGGACTGAATAATATGATATAAACACTTACGGTCTGCAATGACGCACGCGCTGATATTCACCATATAATTCCAGCAACTTCTGAAGCGATCACACAACATCGGCCGCCCATCACATTTGAAACGCCTAACTGCTCACCAGCTGAGTGCTATATATCAATCTATAGCTTGATGGCTTTAATCAAACTTGCCGCATGCATTTACAATACTAACACGCACCACATTTCTTCCTTACTTTTCTCCATTGCCGTATATCTGATCTCACGCTATTTTTCTCCAAACTCGCGAGACTTCTGATTAAACTCCGCCCACTCAACAGGCGCAACACTTGAACAGAATACTGAACAACTATAATATTAAAATAAATGTAACTTGACCATGGCCTTTTGCACAGCCGCCCCCAAATTTGGTATGCAAATTTGTCATTAGTAGGGTCTATAAGGAACTCTCTGTGTCTGGGGGTAAGGTAGGCAATTCAATCAACTTAGCTACTGGTCTTGTGTATGTTTGATCTTTCACTTTGACCACTGCTGTTCTGATTCTTTCATCTGAACTAGGAATGACAGCAGAGACAGTACCAACTCTCCAGAGCGCTCTTGGGATCTGCTCATCAACGATGAGTACTACAGTACCAACTGCAATATTCTCTTTCTCTCTGTACCATTTCTGCCTTGACTAAAATGTGGGTAGGAAGTCATGAATAAAATGCTTCCAAAAATGATCACTCAGAACCTGACTATGTCTCCATCTTTTTCTACTGAGTAATTCGTGGTCTGAATAAACAACTTGGGGCAAGGAGGAGTCAGGCCCCCCATCAGCAAAGAATTTGGCGTTACTGGGTCTGGATCTGCTATGTCGCTAGAGACATAACCCAATGGTCTAGAATTAAGAATGCCCTCCACCTCGATCAAGATGGTTCTCAATACCTCCTCGGTAACTGTCTGAGCGCCTAAGGTGATTCTTAAGGCTGTCTTTACAGACCTCACCTCTCTTTCCCATGAGCTGCCGAAATGAGGTGCACTGGGTGGATTAAACCGGAATCTGATTTGTTCTTTTGCTAGCTGGTCTCTAATGCTGGTCTGCATCTTGGAGAATGTGTCCTCCAGCTCTTTACATCCACCTCGGAAATTTGTTCCCTGATCAGAGAGAATCTCATAGGGTTCTCCTCTTCGGGCAATGAAACGCCTGAAAGACAGCAGGAATGAATCTCTATCCATGTGATCCAACAGATCAAGATGTACAGCTCGAGTAGTGAGGCACCTGTATACAACACCCCACCTTTTCTCAGTACGGCGGGTAACCTTCACTAACAGTGGTCCAAAACAATCTACTCCGGTGGAGTAAAAAGGAGGTCTACATAGCCTCAGACTTGATGTGGGTAAGTCTGACATTCTAGGAATCTTTGGTTTGCCTCTCCATTTATTACAATCAAGACAGTGGTGCTGATGTCTTTTAATCGCCTCTGCTCCTCGCAAAATCCAAAACTTATGCCGCAGCTCAGCATACACCCTGCCAGCTCCCGGGTGGTGCAGTTGATCATCATAATGCTTGATTAGGAGCTTAACTACTGGATTATCTTGTGACAGAACAATAGGGTGTAGAACTGCATCACTCAATCCATGGCACTTACGAAGTCGTCCTCCTACTCTAATCTAAGTCTAGTTCTTTGTCATACTCAGGAGCAAGCTTAATGAGTCGGCTATGTACAGAAATGTCTTTTCCTCCTTTGAGCAAAGCAAATTCGTCAGGAAAGTCATGCATCTGACATTGTCTAAGGATAGACAATTCTGCCTTCTGAAACACATCTGCACTGGGTGAATTGGTGTCATCAGCCGCCCCATGAAGGAATTGTGCCGTAGCCTCTAGTAACTCAGGATAGCTACTAAATTGACTGGGATCAGGTTCAACTTGCAGTTTATGTTCAGTCAATGAGCCGCAAAACACAGATTTCTTAAGTTCCTGAACTTCTTCAGGTGCCTGTCCTTTTGGTGCCTTAGGCCAACAACTGCTAGACTGCATCAAAAAGGGTGGTCCTTGTTTCCATCGTGTTTCTTTAGCTAGTTGAACCAGTGATAACCCACGCGTGATATCATCAGCAGGATTGGCTGCTGAATCGACATAGCTCCAAGCTCCAGAGTCAGACAACTCTTGAATTTCGGTGACTCTAACTCCTACAAACACTCGGTATCTGCAAGAATCAGACTGCAGCCAAGAAAGAACTGCAGTGGAGTCAGACCAATAGACGAATTTGGAGATATCTAGGGTCAGCTCTTTCTTCAAGACGTCTCCTAGTTGTGCTCCTGTCAATGCAACACAAAGCTCTAAACAAGGAATGGAGATTTGTTTCCGTGGAGCGACACGTGACCTTGCCGCCGAAGGCAACATGTATATTACCCTGACTGTCTTCAGAGCACAAGTATGCTACAGAGCCGTATGCTTTTTCAGAAGCATCACAAAACACATGAACACTGCGGCTCTTGACAGGATACTGAAGGCTGGAACTGTAGCATCTTGGCAGGTGGATCTGAGACAATTGTGGGAGCTCGCTCTCCCACTGATGCCAAATGTCTAGTAAGCCCGATGGTAAAGTAGGATCATCCCATCCTCGTTTCTTATCCCACAACAATTGCACAACAATTTTGGCTCTGGTGGTATATGGAATGAGATATCCAAGGGGGTCGTAAAGCTTGGCTAAAGTGCGATAGATTCTCCGCATGGTAATTTCACCTTCATCTCTCTCGTAAGGTTTGTATAACAATGTGTCTGATCTACATTGCCATATCAGTCCAAGAGCATTCTCCTGAGGGTTGATCATTTCTTGACTTAGCCAAATCTCCCCACTCTTCGACTTTAACTCAGCAGGAAGGTGGTGAATAACTTCAGGGATGTTACTGGCCCATTGCCTCAATTCGAATCCACCGTCCATAAGATGGCACTGCAATCGGTTTACCAGTTCTACAGCTTGAGCTTCAGTAGAGACACTCTTAAGACAATTGTAAACATAGAAGCTACGCTCCACCGTTTGACGTACTTCATCAGTACCTTCGAGATCCACCTTGGCATGGGACTGAAGTGCATAAGTAGCACAACAAGGGCTACAAGAAGTGCCAAATGGCAGAACTTGCCACTGATACACGATGGCCGGTTCAGATGTAATCCCATGACGCCACAGAAAGCGAAGGAAGGGTTTATCTTCATCAAGGAGACGGATTTGATGGAACATACCCTTCACATCACTACAGATGGCCACAGAATGTTCTCGAAAGCGAAGGAGAACTCCTAACAAGCTGGCACTTAAGGTAGGACCGGGCAAAAGATGTTTATCAAAGACTGACCCTGGTACTCAAAAGAACAATTGAAGACAATACGGTTCTTTGCATTGTGATGAACCATATGATGTGGTATGTACCATGACTGGGGACTCAGATCACATTCTGCAGCTGTCAACGGTGTGACGTAACCTGCCTCCAGCAGTTTCTGAATTTCTGATTCATAAGACGCAGCCATACTAGGTTCTTTAGATAACTTTCGCTCTGTGCTGCGTAGCAGGGCCATGACAGCCTCCTTGGGTGCGTTCAGAGGTGGAGGCAACTCTTTCCAGAGTAGAGGCATGGCGTACCTTTTTACACCATTCACATCGATCCTGATGGTTTTCTCCTCTAGGAAGCGAACAGCTTCCGCATCCTGTCGTGATCGACTGACCACTTTCTCAGATTGATAAGGAAGAGTATCCAGTTGCCAAAGCTTTTCGACTTGACGGAATAGCTCAGCTTCAGGAGAAACACAAGAAATGAATAAACATTCTTGAGCCTGCAAGTGAGGCTTAATAAGCCTTGAGGGACCTTGCAATGTCCAACCGAGCTTTGTATGAACCGCCGCTGGACCTCCAGGAGGCCCCAATCTCACTGGCTCAACAGGGGTTATCAAGTGAGGATAATCTGAGCCAATAAGTACCAAGGGCTGCGCTTCATGGATGTCATGTAAAGGTAAGTCACGGAGATGGTGATATCTTCTTTGCAAATCAGAGATGGGGTAAGTATGCTGAACCAGGGCTAGCTCTTTTGCTGTGAATGCACCCTTGACCGGGTAAGATCTGTCAGGGTGTGAAACAGGTGCTATGAAGAAAGATACAGATCTTCCATGAATGGTATGGACATCCTGCCTCACGGTACGCAGAGCCAGATCTTCAATTTCACCCTGAAGGTCTAGACGTCGAGCAGCTTCATTCAACAAAATAGTTCGCTCAGATCCGTCGTCTAGCACAGCGTAGGTTTCTAATGACTTATCCCCATTCCGAATGATTACTCGAATTAACTTCAGTAGCACTTGCCTGCTACTCGTAGGTCGATCCAAGTATAGGGCCTGAGAAGTAGGGCTTACTGAACTGTCCTCCGATGTCCGGTTATTACTTTTACTCATCACATCAGCGTTGGCATTGACTTCATGAAGAACATCAAGATGCCTCCGTTCACACCGCTTGCATTTCGCCTTTAACGTGCATTTAGAGGAAGAATGCCCTCGTCCGCAACGCCAACATCTATGTCCTGTTCTGATCAAACTCTCAATTTGCTCTTTAGTTAAGAGTTTGAAGTTAGAGCACTGATTCATGTAGTGTTGAACTGTGTTACAGAACTGACAATACTTTTTCGGCTTCTCCTGTGACCTTTCTGAGTCCATGCATTCAGCCTTTGGAAGCTCTACTGATCCTACTTTCTGCTCTTTACCATGTAGGAAAGTAGTCTGCTTTCGGGGCACAAAACCAGTTCGCTTGTCTTTGTGAACACTGTGTTTCACATGCTCACATAACATACTGTGTTCCTTCTACCTGCACGCAAACCTCATATTCCAAACATTCTGCGAAATCAATCAGAGTTGGAATAGGTGTCTGAAGTTAGCTCTGAGGTCATACGGCAATTTAGCTAAGAGACGAGAAACATGTGAGCCACATTTCAGTTCAGTCCAACCTGTGCTACCTAACTGATTTAACATTCCAACCAGTGCTCGGACACGAAGGGCAAATGCCTTGAAAGACTTCACATCCCCGCTCCTGATATTGGGCCCATCCATCAGATTAGTGATCCTTTGCAGTGCCAAATGATGTGGTTGCCCATACATATCAGTGAGCGCTCTTATAGTGTCACTGAATGGAGTACGACTGTGACTATACGAGTCAGCGACAAGTGCGTCTTCCAGCTTAAGGTGGTCCATAAGTATTTGGAACTTAAACGACTCAGAAGCGTCTTCAGGAAGAACGTTGTTTAATGCAAGCTTAAGACGGGAAAACTCTCGGGGATCATCCCGAACGAAATCTGGAATTGTAGGTGTCGGCCCTCGATATTGCATTGGGGGTGGATGCACAGGACGAGGAAGCTCAGAATATCCAAGCAAATTGTGAGAATGTTCAGATGTAAGTAACGGTCCATTATTTCGACTGTACTCTTGCCTCTAATCATTTGGAGAATGATCGAAACGATCCATGAAAGCATTCTTCTGCAGACGCTCTCATTTAAGCGGCGATGGTAAGGATCCGTTGCTGGATGATAATAAACATCATGAGAAGGCATAGTTGACCGCAACACTGGTGAGTCATCTGGATATTGCTGACGAATATCAGATGAATGAGGTGGCCGCAGAGGAACATTAGTATCATAATAGTGATCATACCGTGGCAAGTCATTTTTACTACTATGTGGATCATTATACGAAGGGGTCAACATACCTGAATTATGTGGACTATCACTAAGGCGACCTGCTCTCTGTAGACTGTCCGTAAGCTCTTCAATTAGCTCTTGCTCACGACTGCGAACTGTAAGGAGGGATTCATCTCTAGGTGGCACCAAAGGAGTATGTTCTGTCTGGCTAGAGTTTCCATCACCCTTAAATGACTCCTGCATACTAATAGACTTTGGTGTAGATGAAACCACTGCTCCTTCATTCAAAAGCTGTTGCTCAGATAATGAAACCTGGGAAGCTAACACAGAAGAGTTAACAATCATATCAGATATGCGTTGCATGTCTTGCCTCATTCGCCTATTTTCCTCCCTCAATTCACGCATACAACTGATCATATCAGACTGCTCATCTGCAAATGCAAGCTGTTTTGGAGGATAGCTAACCTCATAATCACGCAAATGTGTTGGCCTTCTTATTACTCTACATGGGCGTACAACCTCTGGCTCAATAACTCCCTCACTATTTCTGGACATCATTGCTAAGGTGGTTATAGCATCCGGCTGGAAGGACCATTAAATGTATTGAAAGCTGTAGTATGCACTGATTACTGTTACGGTTCTAAATCACCTTAGAGGACTATTTACACAAATAATGTCCAGTAACTAGGAGAGGATTAAAGAAGCCAGAGTCATGTGTCCAATTCACTCAATGTATTAATGAAAAAATGAATTATTTTCTCACAATGTTAACACAATGTAAATGACACAATAAAACAGCGTAGGCCTATGCAAAATAACCAAAACAATAAAACAATATTCTTTGAATCAAAAGATACAAAAATGTTGACATAAGGCAGTGAAAAGGTGTTATTGAGAATACTCAGTCCCAACAAGTCCCAGGTTTCCAGAGGATGTCCACGTAATGAAAGGAAGTCACAGATATCTTCAGACGTCGATCCTCAGACGTGATGTCATCACATTGGAACTCGAACAGACGGTATGTTAGTAGTAGGGATCTTTGTTTGATACTGATAGGGTTAATATGATGTGGTGATAACAGTGAGGCCTGTAGCTTCGTGTGTTACGATATTCAGTGTGTGTGTTGGGTTTGTGTGATTACAGTTCGCTGGACAAACGTGGATAAATGCGTGGTTCTATAATGAAACAAATAAACTCAATTAGTCTCGGTTACAATTCGTACAACAAAGTGCTGTGTCATTATCACTTCACATGATTGAACGTGAGAGACATCGCAAACATCCCTGCTGAAAAAAACAATAGAAACCATTACAGAATTTGTAATGGTTTTAATGGTTCTAATTGGAATTCTAATGGTTTTAATGGACACTGTAATGGTCTCTGTGGGTCTCTATTGGTAATTTGCTTTCTTCTATTGGTGGCATGTATTGTCTATTGGATACCATTAAGGACCAATAGAACACCTTTAGAAACTTCTGGTGGTATCTACTGGACACCAGTAGAAACCATTATGACTCCAATAAATTTAGTGGTTTCTTTGGAAAACTGTAATAGTCTTAGTGGGTAGGCTACTGCTGAAAAAAAAAATAAAAAAAAAAATAAAAAAATGAACACAAACAATAGAAACCATTACAAAATTTGTAATGGTTTTAATGGTTATAATGGGAATTCTGTTGGTTTTAATGGTCACAGTAATGGTCCCTGTGGGTCTCTATTGGTAAATTGCTTTCTTCTATTGGTGGAATGTATTGTCTTGGATTGCCACCATACGTCATTTGGAAAGGTTATTTTTTATTTATTAATTTTTTTAAATATTTTTTTTTTTGTCTAAATCAACTCAACTCGTCATGGCCTTCAAAATTGACGTTGAAAGTTGGTCTTTGCTTGGTTCGTCGGATTTGGTCCAAATTTAGCATAAAAATTGATGTTAAATAACAGTGAAATTCTGCGTGACTTCCACGTGCTGTAATGTGCGCGTGCGCAGAACTGGAGCGGAGGACGTCACCATGGAAACGAGGCGGCAGCCCAACCGTCAAGCAGCTGAACGCTGACTCTCAATGTGGTTTCACTATTTTTTTCAGGTAACTTTAGTCTATAAAATTACACAAATAGTACATTAAAGTGTTCCTGGCACTTTATTTCATGTAAATTATACGCTTACGTTTAATATTTACTTTATAGAAATGGTTTAGTGTCGTCAGAAAAAGTCCGTTAGCATCTCAACCGTAAGGCTAACTACACTAACAGTTAACTCTTATTTATTAAGTTTGGGCTTTTAATGTTATCTTGTGTGTAGATGATCATGATCGATCTCTCTCTCTCTCTCTCTCTCTCTCTCTCTCTCTCTATATATATATATATATATATATATATATATATATATATATATATATCAATGGATGAATGGAAGTAACCGAATAAATTTAACCCTAAAAGTATGCACCGTTTAATCCTAAAATGTGCACTAACGTAACCGGAAAACGTTACATCACTTACATAGATCGTGAAAATGGACTGACACCTTCAGGTTTTGATCTTTCATGGTAAATACATAAATACATACACTTGTTCTGTGATTTCAGAAGTGCCAGTAAAAAACCTCTATGACAGAGGAGAAGTTCCTGATTTTAACATTTCTGAAGGGAGCTGCTGACAGAGAGGATGAAAACACACACATTTTGATGTCCACGCTGTAGGAGCATTACTAAATAAGTAAAACTAAAATGTTTTATATATATATATTCTAGATAGGGCTGTGACGGTGGCTGATTTTTACCACCGCGGTAGTCATGGACCAACAACCGCCGGTGGCGCAGTGTTTGAAAAAAAACAAAAAAAAAACAAATAATAATAATATATATATATAATGTATAAATATATTGGTGTCAAAATTTGCTCGTTAACGAAGGCGATACTTTTTTTCCAGTTTAACGTATTCAAATCATTTTACGTAGGGGCGGGGATGGCCACCCACTCACAACTGCTGCTTCCGTCACTTTTTCTCAAGACAAGAAGTAAATTTATTCAGTCACAGAATGACTAAACAGGAGACGTTTCAGACACGCGCTCCACTTCACTTTATTATCAGGTGCAAGTTAAGCGAGCGTGGACGGTCCTGTGCTCAAAGGCGGCGCATAAACTATGTGCAAGCAGTGTCGTGGTCAGTTAATTCATGGAATTACCAAAAAAAGGTGATTAAAGCTGACTTAAACTGTGCATGCATGTAATATATTTTATATATATTATATACAGGATATATTTATATGTATGCACGTCTAGAAATCAGCCCATCTCACTCATCTAGCACATCCTATTTAATTCGTCAGTTAGTGTTTATTTGAGCACTTCAGTCAGTGAACGCCGCCTGCAAAACACTAAAATAAATATCAAAGAAATAATTCAGTTAAACAAGAAAGTAGCCTAAATAAGAAAAGTTAAATACCCCCTATCTAACGGACGCGAGCGACGCAGCGCGACAAAATACTCATTATAATCAGTGATGCTACACTGGATGCAGCACAACACGATATGATAAATCCCCGTCCGGTCTGTGATGTAGGCTACTGACACAGAGTTCATATGTCCTAGACACTAGACAGACTAAACCTGTAGCAACGCGGTTGTGTTGCGTCCGGTTTACTTTTCCGCCACCAAGCAAGCTCAATAACTTAGGCCGGCGACACACTGGATGTATGGAAAGCCAAAGTAGTCACTAACGCCTGCTCGGGCGTCTGATTGCATCTTGGCACGTCAAAAGCGCGCGATTTAACAGCAAAGCGCGCGTCCTTGACGCGCGATTTGCCATAACAACGCGCGTTCTTAGCGTGCGCTTTGGGATTGTGGACAACGTGCGCCAGAAACGCGCGTTTTATTGTATCCAAACGCGCGTCCTTGACGTGTGATTTACTGTAAAAACGCACGTTCTTAGCGTGCGCTTTGGAGTCACCAAAGACGCGCGTTTTTTACATGCGTTTATCATAATAGAAACGGGCGTCCAAGACGTGCGTTTTGAGTCGGACAAAACACGCGTTTTGAACGTGTAAACAGGTCAACCAAACTGGCGGTGCAAACGTCTTTTGAAGTATCCAAACAGGCGAAAGAAACGTGCGCTCTCGTAGTGTTTTCAAAATGGCACGTCGGAAGCGTGTGCTCACTTCATAGGGCAGGAGCCTGTAATGCTTTGTCCGCTATATATGGGCTATTACGGTAGCCTGAGGCATGACTGCCGCATACATATATATATATATATTCCACTCAGTCATAATGAGGGATGTTATGTTGTTTAAACGACACATTTTAATTGTATGTTGTTAAGCTTCATTAAAGAAATATGTCTGATACACTCTCTATTATAGATCAGTAGTGTGGTACAGTTTAGCCTACATGATGTCAGTTGTTGTTAATTTTAGCTGCTATCTAACGTTACCTGTGTAGCACCATGTAATGATATTATGTCATGGCCACGAGTTTCATGCGTAAACAAACCTGCGAGACCATAACAACAAGGTATTGTCAGAGTTGGATTCATTAATGTTTTATTTTGAATTAAGACTATTATATTAATATATAATTTTTTTTAATTATTAAATTATTATAATGACCATAGGCCTTGTCTACCGGCTGTATGCGATCGTCAGCATTCAAATTAAGTTTATCATGAACAAATGTTATATAAAGTGCATAATATAAAATAGACTTAAAGTAAAATATTTGATCATTGTCTTGTGAGTCCATTAACTAACTGATCGTCTTTCCCCCGTATTATTTCTATATTATTATGCACCGTTTAATCCTAAAATGTGCACTAACGTAACCGGAAAACGTTACATCACTTACATAGATCGTGAAAATGGACTGACACCTTCAGGTTTTGATCTTTCATGGTAAATACATAAATACATACACTTGTTCTGTGATTTCAGAAGTGCCAGTAAAAAACCTCTATGACAGAGGAGAAGTTCCTGATTTTAACATTTCTGAAGGGAGCTGCTGACAGAGAGGATGAAAACACACACATTTTGATGTCCACGCTGTAGGAGCATTACTAAATAAGTAAAACTAAAATGTTTTATATATATATATTCTGTAAATTATTATGTGAATTATATATTCTGTGAATTATTATTTTTCTTTTCTGCATTTCACCTCTGCTATAGTTTTTGCCAGAGCCATGGCTCTGGTTTATGCCTTATACCTGGCATTGTATAATAAATATTGTTGTCTTTGTGACAGTATGCTTATGATCCTAGGTTCTTCCATGCTGAATGGCTGTGCTCTAGATAGGGCTGTGACGGTGGCTGATTTTTACCACCGCGGTAGTCATGGACCAACAACCGCCGGTGGCGCAGTGTTTGAAAAAAAAAAAAAAAAAAAAAAAAAATAATATATATATATATATATATATATATATATATATATATATATATATATATATATATATATATATATATAATAATAATAATAATAATAATAATATTATATATATATATATATATATATATATATATATATATATATATATATATATAAATGTATAAATATATTGGTGTCAAAATTTGCTCGTTAACGAAGGCGATACTTTTTTTCCAGTTTAACGTATTCAAATCATTTTACGTAGGGGCGGGGATGGCCACCCACTCACAACTGCTGCTTCTGTCACTCTCAAGACAAGAAGTAAATTTATTCAGTCACAGAATGACTAAACAGGAGACGTTTCAGACACGCGCTCCACTTCACTTTATTATCAGGTGCAAGTTAAGCGAGCGTGGACGGTCCTGTGCTCAAAGGCGGCGCATAAACTATGTGCAAGCAGTGTCGTGGTCAGTTAATTCATGGAATTACCAAAAAAGGTGATTAAAGCTGACTTAAACTGTGCATGCATGTAATATATTTTATATATATTATATACAGGATATATTTATATGTATGCACGTCTAGAAATCAGCCCATCTCACTCATCTAACACATCCTATTTAACTCGTCAGTTAGTGTTTATTTGAGCACTTCAGTCAGTGAACGCCGCCTGCAAAACACTAAAATAAATATCAAAGAAATAATTCAGTTAAACAAGAAAGTAGCCTAAATAAGAAAAGTTAAATACCCCCTATCTAACGGACGCGAGCGACGCAGCGCGACAAAATACTCATTATAATCAGTGATGTATGGCAAGCCAAAAGGGTCAGAATTACGCTATAGATGAATCGCGTTTACAGCCAAACGCCGTAAAATACGGCGTTTTAAACCGTTTTTGCGCCGCGAAATACGCCGTTGTGATTACAAACGCCGTAAAAAACGTGCGAAAATGTGTCAATGACGCCGTATTTGACGGCGTTTTGGTGTCCATGAAAAACGCTGTTTTTTACGCCGTTAATGTTGCCATAGGACGGCGTAAAAACGCCGTTTTGGTTGCACAGAGCGCGCGTCATTCACGGCGTTTTGCTAATAATATAATGAGCCACGCCCACTGATTCCCGCAGCCAGTATGTTTGAATGGTTTTCACCCAATCAATGGTAACTTAAAACAGACCAGACTAATTGATCACAGATCATTCTAGCCAAATGAATTAATAGGATATTTAAGTACAATACCCCTTTCCTTTTTGGATATTTAATCTCTACTAACATTAAACATAAAAAAATTGCACCTCTTCATCATAGTGTAATGTAGGCTTATTGCTAAGATTATGTTCAACAACTATCCTACCTTCCCCATTTTATGTATTCAACTTACCACAGAGATACCTTTTACTACTGCGTTAGAAAATAAATGGACACAGCTTTGAGTAATGTTTCCAAATGAGAAAAAGCCCCTATTAAAGTGAGATAGTGTTTAATAGTTGCACATCATATTATGGAGCCTGTTGATCACCTGCTTGTTAAAGTGCCAGACTCCCACGTCACCGAGCGCTGGTTCATGTTCGGCTCTTAGCAGGTCTAGCCAGCATTTTAGCATTGATTAAACAGTGAATAGACGTCGGGTTCCATCATGTCCATAAGCCAGTCAACATTGAATTTTGTTTAGATTTTGCAAATTGGATCAAGGTTAATATTTTGAAATAGTTTCACCATCGTATACCTTTTCAACATGGGTGAATACACTACTGTACGTTCAATTACATTTACATTTAATCATTTAGCAGACGCTTTTATCCAAAGCAACTTACAAATGAGAACAACAGAAGCAGTCAGGTCAACAAGAGAACAACAACAGTATACAAGTGCCATGACAAGTCTCAGTTAGTCTAGTATAGAACGCATAGGTAGGTTTTTTTTTTTTTTTTTTTTTTTTTTAATTAAAAGACAAGAAAATGAAAAGTGCTAGTGTTAGTTGGTTAAGTGCAGGCGAAAAAGATGAGTCTTTAGCCGTTTCTTGAAAATGAGTAACGACTCAGCTGTACGAATTGAGATTGGGAGGTCATTCCACCAGCTGGGGACAGTCCAGGAAAAGGTCCTTGAGAGTGATTTTGAACTTCTTTGGGATGGTACCACAAGGCGTCAATCACTTGCAGAGCGCAAACTTCTGGAGGGCACATAAGATTTAACCAATGAGTTTAGGTAAGTTGGTGCCGTGCCAGTGGTCGTCTTGTAGGCTAGCATCAGTACCTTGAATTTGATGCCAGCAGCTACTGGTAGCCAGTGTAACCTGATGAGGAGCGGAGTAACGTGAGCTTTCTTTGGCTCATTGAAGACAACCCTCGCTGCTGCATTCTGGATCAATTGCAGAGGCTTGACAGTACATGCAGGAAGGCCCGCCAGGAGAGCATTACAATAGTCCAGTCTGGAGAGAACAAGAGCTTGGACAAGAAGTTGGGTTGCTTGCTCTGACAGGAAGGGTCTAATCTTCCTAATGTTGTATAAGGCAAACCTGCAGGACCGGGTAGTTGTAGCAATGTGGTCTGTGAAGCTTAACTGATGATCCATCACAACTCCTAGGTTTCTAGCTGTCCTCGAAGGAGTAATGGTTGATGAGCCCAGCTGTATAGAGAAGTTGTGATGAAGCAATGGGTTAGCTGGAATCACCAGGAGTTCTGTCTTCGTAAGGTTAAGCTGAAGGTGATGGTCATTCATCCAGCTAGAGATGTCACTCAGACAGGCTGAAATGCGAGCAGCTACCGTCGGGTCATCTGGTTGGAATGAGAGGTAGAGTTGGGTGTCATCAGCGTAGCAGTGATAAGAAAAGCCATGCTTCTGAATGACAGATCCTAATGATGTCATGTAGATTGAGAAGAGAAGTGGTCCAAGTACTGAGCCTTGAGGAACCCCAGTAGCAAGGTGGTGTGACTTTGAAACATCACCCCTCCAAGACACACTGAAGGATCTGTCAGAGAGGTAGGACTTAACCCACAGGAGTGCTGTTCCAGAGATGCCCATCTTTCTGAGGGTGGACAGGAGAATCTGGTGATTAACAGTGTCAAAAGCAGCAGAAAGGTCCAGTAAGATGAGTACCGAGGATTTTGAAGCTGCTCTTGCTAGTCGCAGGGCTTCAGTAACCGAGAGCAGAGCAGTCTCAGTTGAGTGGCCACTTTTGAAGCCAGATTGGTTGCTGTCCAGGAGGTTGTTCTGTACAAGGAATATAGAAAACTGGTTGAACACAGCTCGCTCAAGTGTCTTTGCAATGAATGGAAGAAGGGATACCGGTCTGTAGTTTTCAAGAAGCGCTTGATTTAGTGATGGTTTCTTGAGCAGTGGGCTTACCCGAGCCTGCTTGAATGCTGAGGGAAATGTTCCAGAGTGAAGAGAGGAGTTGATAACGTGAGTAAGCGAAGGTATGACTGAAGAAGAGATCGCTTGAAGGAGGTGAGTGGGGATCGGATCAAGTGGACAATTAGTAGGATGATTGGACAGGAGAAGTTCGGAGACGTCCATCTCTGAGAGTGGGGAGAAGGAGGAGAAAGAGTGTGCATCGGTCATTGTGAAGTTGTCCTCAGTCTGCGGTGTGGAGAATTGGCCGATGAAGAGTCGATGGAGGAGGTGGTGGCGGCGGATTAAGAAGAGAAGAGAAAGTCTTGAAGAGTGTCCGAGCGTCACAACAGCTGTTAATTTTGTTGTGGTAGTAGGATGTTTTAGCCGTGAAGACATTTGCAGAGAAGGAAGAGAGGAGAGACTGATACAGACTGAGGTCTGTAGAGTTTCTTGATTTCTGCCATTTCCTCTCTGCAGCCCTGAGTTTAGAGCGATGTTCACGGAGAACCTCAGACAGCCAGGGGGCAGATGGGGCAGTGCGTGCTGGTCTAGACAACAGTGGGCAAAAGTTGTCCAAGCAAGATGTTAAAGTGGAGCAAAGAGTGTCCGTAGCGCTGTTCGTGTCCAGAGCAGAGAACTGAGAGAGTGCAGGAAGTGAGGATGAAACCACAGAAGATAGGCGAGATAGAGAGAGTGAGCGTAGGTTCCGTCGAAAGGTGACCTGCGTTGGAGTGTGAGGCACTTCAGGAGTAAGTGCTAGATTAGCAGTAATGAGGAAGTGGTCTGAGGTGTGCAGTGGAGCAACTGAAGAGTTGTCCACAGAGCAACAGCGCGTGTAGATGAGGTCCAGTTGGTTGCCTGATTTGTGAGACGCTGTAGTAGACACTAGCTTGAGATCAAATGAGGCGAGCAGAGTTTTGAAGTCAGCAGCCTGGGGTTTATCTAGGTGGATGTTGAAGTCACCAAGCAGTACCAGAGGAGTACCATCTTCAGGAAAGTTTGATAGCAGCACATCCAACTCCTCCAAGAAGTTTCCCAATTGACCTGGGGGACGATAAATGACCACAAACTGGATTTTAACAGGGTGGGTTACAGTAATGGCATGTGATTCAAATGAACCAGTACCTGTAGGTGATGGCTGAAGATCAAATTTCCATTCTTTTGATATAAGGAGACCCGTTCCTCCACCCCTCCCAGTGGTACGAGGAGTGTGGAAACAAGTGAAATTAGTGGAGAGGGCTGCAGGGGTGGCAGTATCTTCAGGTTTGATCCAAGTCTCTGTCAGTGCCATGAGGTTGAGACCGGAATGAGTAGCAAGAGAAGAAATGAAGTCTGCTTTGTTAACTGCAGCCTGGCAGTTCCAGAGACCAACTGGAATAGAGAGCGTAGTAGTAGAGGTCAGAGGGACAGGCCGTAGGTTTGTCAGACAGGCCTTCCTGCGACGTCCATAGCGTGCTCTCCGAGTGTTAGTAGTGATAGTAGAGATCTGAAAGCACATAGTGACTACAGGTGTAAGATATTTGAGAACAAGATATACAAAAAGTAACGAAAGAGGAGAAAAGCAATACTCAAGTGCCCTGTCGGTGTCCTTGCTCGGTGGAGTCGTGCAGGTAGAGTCGATCGTCTTCACACGAGGAGGGCTCACACGAGGGCTGCCGCGACCGCTGCCGCGGTGAAACTTAGCGCTTTTGTATTAGCCTGATTACCTGTGATTGAAGTCAGCTGGCCACGCCTCACTATTTAGCAGATCGAAACCAGGCAGTCCCGCGATAGGCAAACGCAAAACCAAGCGCCACTGTCAGCACGTATTAACCAGGGTAAGACACACACAATTTAAACCAAAAAAAACTTTCCTAGCAATGACGATCACACACTAGTCTGATGAGAAAACAAGGCAAAACACTCACAAGCTGCTGTCCTTCTCTGTAGCTCGACTGTTTCTTCTGACAAGTGCTTTCTAAACAGCTAATTAAGTACTGTGACGAAGGACGACTACTTTCAGGCAGATAAAACTGACTGTTTGAGAAGCAGCCAATCAGAATTGTCACTGCGCTCTGCGGCTTGCTGAAGCAGACAGCTTTAGTTTCAGTTTCGAAACACTTGGAAGAGATCGCTGACGTTGAAAGACTGTGTAGTGTTATTTTTATAAATAATATAAGAAAGTGACGCTGTACTTATTTACAAGCTCCTAGTATTGTGTGCGTGCAACTACCAGTAAGTATACTGAAGTTTGTTGTTATTTTTACCTCACTTTTACCTCAATAATGTTGCGCATGTTGCTGTTCATTGTCGTACAGTATAATGGCGGAGCTTCGTACTGCTCTTGTGTTTAATTGTTGAGAATGCTGTTTATTACTGAAAGTGTTGATCTGCAAACCTTATGTGCCTTAATTGAAATAACTTCTGTTCTTGCACGATGTGTAACGTTGTTTAATTTAAGGAGTAACTCTGCAGTCCATAATTATTATATGTTCAGCTGAATTTTGGCATGTTGTATATTGTTGTAGTTAATGTGCAGCAAAGTAATCTTTGAATAGAGATATCGTGTACTACTGCATTTCTAAGTTTGTATTTACTTAGTAATAATCATTTATTATAACACTGCATTCAAGTCATACATAACAAAACATATATAATTTAATTTTGATTGTGTTTGTTTATTATATACCTGTTTCTTTGTTATTTATATAGAGTTTACATGTTTATTGATTTATGTCTGTATCTCTATTTCAGAACCACACACATATACTTTAAACCTTTATTTCAATAAAACACCTAAAAGGAACATCTCGTCTGCATTCTAATCGATGCCCCCTGGTGGTCACAACCTTCCAAAGACCAGTCAATTATACAGTCCTTAACAATCACCAAAACAAGTACTTTCACTGGCTTTGGCCACGCCTCACTATTTAGCAGATCGAAACCAGGCAGTCCCGCGATAGGCAAACGCAAAACCAAGCGCCACTGTCAGCACGTATTAACCAGGGTAAGACACACACAATTTAAACCAAAAAAACTTTCCTAGCAAAGACGATCACACACTAGTCTGATGAGAAAACAAGGCAAAACACTCACAAGCTGCTGTCCTTCTCTGTAGCTCGACTGTTTCTTCGGTTTCTTCAATTAGACCTAGTTCGCATTTAGATCAACCCTGTACATTCATAAAGGTTTAAAAAAAAAAAATATATATATATATATATATATATATATATATATATATATAATAAAATAACTGGCAGCAATGGCTTTAAAATCAACCTCAAACTACCACATGCTAATTTTTTTTTTAACAAGTTTTATTTTGGTAATATTCTGTATAAAACTGATGAATATGATCCCAAACTTTAGCTTGCAGTGTTTGTGCATGGATGACTTGTTAAAAACCTGTAGAACAACCATCCAAATACAAAAATAAAATAAAAATCCTGCACATTTTGCACTTGTAAGACAATCCCACGTACTTAGAAACCCCTGTACTTTTTTTGACTGAAACAAGTTGCTTTTATTTTGGTGAAAAAATATGGTTTATGTGAAAACATGTTATACTAATGGGTCTCATTACAAGAGATGCGTACATTTGTGCAGTGAAAATACTGAACTGTTTGAGAATGGAACCTGCAACAGAATCTGTGGTCCAAGACCAGTCTTGATTTTTGTCGACAGCCAGAGGTGGCCCTAAATTTGACAGTCACCTTAATTCTGTACGGAAGAACCCTACCTTGAATGAAATGCATTTAATATTTTAATTAGAACGGTTTCTTCAAATTGTGATAAAGTGTTACAACCAACAGCCTCGTTTTTTGTGGTTATGCTTTGGGTGATCCTTGAAAGAGTCCCAGCTCTAGGTCCTTTCTGATGCAGTCCTCTCCTCTCTCCCATGTGTGCGCTTTCTGTATGGTCCTTTACTAAATACTCAATATCAGCTCGTTAAATATCTTTAACTGAAAGCAAAACAAATCACATACAATATTTTCACTTTACAGTTCAGTAACAGTGGGGTTGGAAAAAGTGCACAAGGCTATTCATTAAACACTTAATGTATTCAGATGAAAGTTTGCAATATTAAATTATTCACAAGCAGTGTTTTAGAGCCCCCAGTTACACGGTTTTAATTAGAATCCTAACTATATAGTGTATTTTGTAAATCAAGTAAAATCAAAACCTATAACAATTGGTTGATGCATCCCTCCCAACTGAAGTGACAGTGAAATGTAGCAGATGAACAACTCCTTACCAATTTGCCAAGAATAAGCTAGATCTTTGATGACTCTACAAGGGGAAAGAAATGTTTACTGAAAAAGTTCTTAAAAAGTAGGATTTCATTTTATACCATTTCTTTAAACCAGTGGTTCTCAAACCTTTTATACCAACTTTAGAAAATATTTGGCTCTCCAAGTACTACCATAACGACCAACATTAAAATTTCAGCAGCATAGTTGGCCTAACTATTCAGCTACAGCTCTGCACAGTTTTATACGAGCCAGTTTTATTCCTCATAAGAATATTTATTGTCAGCCACTTCAACATTGTAAATACTCAGTTTTAACATTAACACTGTACTGTTTACATACTGTTAAATAATTAAATTATAAATTCAAATGTGTTGTACCAAAAGTGAAACAAAAACTGTACTATTTAAAATGGAAACACCAAAAAACAACTTTACTCAAAAGACCAAATTAAAATGTATTAACATTAATTTGTTTAGTGATTCCTCTGCGTACCACTAGAAGGCGCTAACTAACTAACGTTAGTGCTACTCGTACCACACTTTGAGAACCACTGCTTTAAACAATCTTGGTGGTATGGGGAATTTTGTCAAGGCTTATTTTCTAATGTAACCTATCGCTGGGCTAACTAGGATTAGCAATGTGTATTATTTTAAGGTGAGACACTGCAGGCAAAAACACTGGGCTTTTTGGTTTTTCATAAAATGCTTTTTCAAACTAGTGGAAGGAAAACATCCAAAAGACACTGTTAAGTATTTCCTTTATAGCACTTTATCTGTTTGTGTCAATAGATTTCAATTACAATACATATTTTTAAAGGCCGTTTTCTCAAAATAAGTTTTTTCTTCAACACTGAGCCATAAATCTCCGCTTCAGTAGCACTTACACACACCAAACTTGACATTTTTATTCCGGTCTATATTCTGAAGATTTTTTACAGAGGGATTTGTTCATATATATATTCCTTGATTATATACAACATTTTATTCCCCCCAAAATTGTGAAAATATATTGTTTTCTGGCTGTTCAAAGTTTTTTCTGAATTATGGAGTGACGAAAAAAGATAACCAGAATTCCCTCTGTAAAAACATTTGACTCTAATATGTCAAAAAAATTATACAAAAAATTTGAAACTGACTTCATTTAGTGTTCAGATTTTTGTACTAGACATTTATGCAAATTAGCACATATTTCATTAAATAATGCCTCATTTGCATATTTAAACATAACATTTTTGAAAACTTGTAATACAAATAATGTTTGCAATAATCAATGTATTCAATCAACTCTGTACATAAGGTGATAACTATTAGTTATTTTTTTTGCCCTATTCACCTGCAGTGTCTCGCCTTAAGAGACCATTCAAAGGATGGCGCACACATCTATCGCTGTATGTTTGTTTAACATTTAAACTTGCTGACGTTAGTGTACTGAAGGTTGGCGACTTTCACCTATAAAACAGAAACTTGCTGATTTACTAGATAAAACCAACACACCATTTCATATGCATAGATTATTTTACCTGATATGAAGTGTGCACTGCAAACACGAGTCTGTACGTCTGTACGTCAAGTCTGTACGTCGTATTGCATTCAACCACAACTGTCTTCTTGATTTCTGTGAAGGAATGTCTGCCGGGATCCGGTAAAATTTTAGTTTTGAAACAAAAGTTCTGTTCCTTCTATTCTGGCAGCCAAAAACCCAACAAGACATTTTAAAGTCAAAACCTCAAACTTTTATGAGCTCTGCCTTATGTTTTGCCTCCAGCTAGAGCGGTGACGTCACAGTGACGTAGAAGATTAAGGGGTTTATACATTTAAGTGACATTTGCGATTACTAAGAAAAACACAAACAGAGTATGTTATCTTTGAGACTATTGAACGATAAACAATATAATGGGCCTAATGCATGGCATTCACATCAGAAAAATATGCAAAGTCTCTAAAGGACAGACATTAACAAATTAGCAGCATCACACATCAGATGAGCTTCTAACTTTAGCTTCTGTGATACAATATAAATATACACACGGACAGATTTATCTTCTGCAGGTTACATGTCCTTTAGCCATTTACAAATTAACTATTTTTGAAAGGTATAGCGATTTTCTTACCTGATTTTGCCCATTTGTTTGCAGGACCTCGCAGATCACATCTGACCCATGTGCTTACATTCCATTCTAAAAATAAAACATTAACAGCTAAATATAAAATAATTCGGCACCAGCCCAGCAGTTTTAATGAGCAGCATTGCAATTGCCCGATTGGGTGAAAACCGTAGCTGTGGGAATCAGTGGGCGTGGCTCATTATATTATTAGCAAAATGCAGTGAATGACACGCGCTCTGTACAACCAAAACGGCGTTTTTTACGCCGTCATATGGCAACATGAACGGCGTAAAAAACGGCGTTTTTCATGGACACCAAAACGCCGTCAAATACGGTGTCATTGACGCATTTTCGCACGTTTTTTACTGAGTTTGTAATCACAACAGCGTATTTTGCGTCGCAAATACTGCAAATGCTCTCTTTTTTCTTTCTTTTTTTTGTTTAGAACTTATTTAATTTAGTTATTTAAATAATGTATATTACATTTTATTTTATTTTAGCCTTTAAAAAGTTTTAGCTAACAATACCAGCACTGCCATGCAATTGTATTATGTCACCCACATGCACTTCTCTCTGCTGTTTAAAAAAAATCTTTTTTTAATATTTTATTTATTTAAGTGACTACAAAAAAGTAGTAAAGAGAAATGATAAACGGTTTGATTTTATAATTATTTGTCTGTTGTTATTTCGTTTTGTTTGAGAAACGGAAAAATGAAATTAAGCTAGGTTTTTTTCTTGGGTAAAAACAAATAAACTTAGACTATGCATTAATAATTATTTTACATGCGTGGGCAGCTTCAGGTCCATTTTAGTCTGATTATGATATATTATTGACTATAGATTGGTATCTTTACCTGAATCGTGTCCCACTTTACCATAATGTGAGCAAGCTAATGCTGCTGTCGCCGCGGTCCTGACATAAAAGAGCATCTGCACTCTGCTGAAATTATAAGAATACACTATTTTAAATGTATTGTAATATTTTTCACAATACCGACTCTGGGCTAGAAATGTTTCTTTATTTGAGTGACTCAAGTTTGATTTAACGACAAATCTAAATACAAACAAAAAGAAATAAAGATAAATGATAATTTGATTGTAGTATTATCATTATTATTATGATTATTATTATTTCGTTCTGTCTGAAGAATGGAAAAACGAAAATTAAGCTATATATCAGACTAAAATGGGACTAATGCTGCACACGCATGTGAAAGAAATAAAGCATAGGCCTAGTCTAAATACTATTCACAAATGTGAAGTGGGCTAATTATTTAGTATTTGTGACATTCCATTCAAGTCCGAAGTTAAATAGGCCTATTTTAGACAAGATCAGGAAATACGATTAAAACTTAACTTTGAACCTCTTATGCTGTCTAACGTAAATTGAGCTCTTGGTTACATCGTAATTTGGTAGCAGATGGGTTGGGTTATATCGGGTTATTTGTCCCGCAGTGGATCTGGGCTGGATTTCCCGAATACTGAATACCCATTGGGCTTGCCCACAAAAAGAAAAAAAAGCCTTGTATGTATGTATGTATATGTGTATTTATATTTATATATTTACACACCCAGCCCACACTGTATACACGCTGTCCCCACCGTCCCCACACCCAGCCCACACTTGTATGCACAATCTCCCCACTGTGCCCACACCCAGCCCACACTGAACCTACGCCCTCCCCACCGTCCCCACACCCAGCCCACACTTGTATGCACAAACTCTCTGCCGTCCCCACACCGAATGCTTCCCAACTGCATTCCTCAAGTCCAACGCTGCTGCTGGGAAGTTGGTTATCACAGCATCTGCCAAATAATAATAATAAAAAAAAAAGCTTTTTTTATATTTTTTTACTTTAATTACACTAAGGAATTTTCATTTTAGTACAAACTATATATAAAAGTAAAATATTACGGTTCATATTTTTGTGTTTAACAGATGAAATGGAAGTGTTTAAATACACCTACCCAGCCCCTGCACCAAGGAACACAAGAACTACAGATGTTGAGGAATGTTGGCTTTATTCGCTTATGTATACCTTTAGTATTTTATATAAAATGGATGTTCTTATGGAACATTAAAAAAAAAAAGGGACAGTTCCAGTAAAGATTTTCTGGTGATGCACAACAATAATCACAATGTGGGAACTTTAAACTTATTTTCAAGTTCGAAATGTGACCTTGCTATTTGTGATGTTACTTTAAAATGCCACACCATCTTAAAGGGTTAGTTCACCCAAAAATCTAATTTGTCATTACTCACCCTCATGATTTCCAAAACCTTTAAGATCTTAGTTAGACCTCAAAACAAAAATTAAAATATTTTAGATTCAATTCGGGAGTAATTCGAAACAAATATCATTAAGAATCGAAGCTTCTTGAATCACGGTTCTGAGATGGTCCTTCACTAGATTGAAAAAGTCGGTTTTTGTGCACAAAAACTATTTGTTGCTTTATGAAAGTCATTACATTTGCGAAGTATGGTAACCCATACTCCGAATTGGTGGTCTGCATTTGTCCTATCCAAGTGCACAGACACTTACATTGTATTCATTAAATTAGCAGATGCTTTTATTTACACACAGCAGTGAGAAGTGAAAACACCATGAACACACACACACACACACACACACACAGAGCAGCTATATATATCCAGCGCCTGAGAAGCAACTGGGGGTTCAGTGCCTAGCTTGCAGTCACTTCAGCCATGGATCTTGAAGGTGACTCCTGCGAGCTTGATTCTGCTGCCGGTACCTGAAGAATGGTTTCATTTGCTGGCCCAGCTGTTCTGCCAAAGATCTCTTCTATTGCAGTGATCCACTGTCCTTTTTGTTCCAGGCAGCCCCGATCAAAAATCTGCATGGGTGTCTGGTGTTGTTCCGTTCTCAGCCCATGGTTATTCCACTGTCGAGTAAAGGCTGAGAAACGCCTGTTGATCCTCAGCACATAGACAAGGTGAAGAGCCCAGAGATGCATTTCATTATCTAGGTCCAAGATACCTTCAGCCTCCAGGAAGTGGAAGAGATTATAATAAACAGTCAATCCCCGCCACGTCACCCCAGAGCCTCTCAATTTTTGGTTGTGAACGCTCCTGCCTCTTATTACGCTGCCTCTCTGTGAGCCCCTGAAAAGGTTCATTAATCACACAGACATCACGGTTTACTCCTCCATGATCTGTTCGGACCCTAGAAGGCACTCAAAGTCAAGTCACCTTTATTTATGTAGTGCTTCTAAACAAAAAAAAAAAAAAAAAAATTGTGTCAAAGCAACTGAACAACATTCATTAGGAAAGCAGTGTGTCAATAATGCAAAATGATAGCTAAAGGCAGTTCTTCATTGAATTCAGTGATGTCATCTCTGTTCGGTTAAATAGTGTCTGTGCATTTATTTGCAATCAAGTCAACGATATCGCTGTAGATGAAGTGACCCCAACTAAGCAAGCCAGAGGCGACAGCGGCAAGGAACCGAAACTCCATCGGTGACAGAATGGAGAAAAAAACCTTGGGAGAAACCAGGCTCAGTTGGGGGGTCAGTTCTCCTCTGACCAGACGAAACCAGTAGTTCAATTCCAGACAGCAGCAAAGTCAGATTGTGCAGAAGAATCATCTGTTTCCTGTGGTCTTGTCCTGGTGGTCGTCTGAGACAAGGTCTTTACAGGGGATCTGTATCTGGGGCTCTAGTTGTCCTGGTCTCCACTGACTCCATACCTGGCCACAGCATTCAAAAAGCTATTCATTACTGTGCTGCTGCGGTTGTTGTTGTTCGAGGCACAAAGAAAAACTGTAAGACGACTGTAGCCATCTATACCACCGTGAATGACAATTCTCCATCTAAAACATGAGAAAAATAAATAAATGACATTAAAAGACAAGCGGCAAGTTATTGAATTGCCTTACTTTCAAAAAGTTCACAGTATTTTTTTTTTTTTTGGATACCATGAAAGCTACCTGCATTTTTTAATTCATTCTTGTGTTCAAAGAAAAACTCATACAGATGTTAAATAAGTTAAGAATGAGTACATGTGACTAATTTCACTTCAGTCAACCATCCCTTTAACATCTGATTGTCTTTTGCTGCAAAACCAGCCAAAATCAAAGCATGAGTTTTTCCAGAAACTCTTTAGTTTATACCATACTCACAAAACACTGCCACTACAATACTTTTCTTTAGCCTTAGAAAGAGCAGAATTATGAAGTTGATGTTTCTTTTTGCCAGGGACAAACTATGACAGGTTCATCATACACAAATCTTGTTTAGTTAATCTCTTTGAATGGATAAAAACTATGGGTGTGCAATATTACATAAATATTTTCTGGGGTTTTAGCTTTAATGATAATTAGATGAAATCTTACGGAGAGTGTTATTGTGCTGGTACCTTGACTTTTTTTCCATATTTGTCTTTTTTTGTCTAGTTTGCAATGCAGAGGAAACGGATATCTACCTTATCAATTTGTGGTTGCCATCTAGGTGCCACAGGGAGTTTGGACCAGTAACACTGTACAGCCTTCTGTGTGGTCTTTGTGACATGGCCCGTTGTGGCGCTACCCTTGGGTTAATTCGAACCAAGCTCCTCCGTACTCTTGTATTTGTACACGAATTCCATCTGCCCGTAACTGCACCCTGACAGCCTCCGATCCCAGCTTGTCATTTCCATCCACAACGTCGGTAATCACATCGAGGTCAACATCAGTTATTTCAGAATACATCAGAGAGGGATTTAAATTGAACCTCCTGGAACAAACACGCATACAAAAGTATTATTGCTTCTCAAAAATAATTTTAAACCATTAACTAAGTGCACTTTTCATGCATTACAAGTAATAAAAAGCTAATTTTAAAACCAAATCTTACTTCGCATCGTTTAAAGTGATGAGACTATCTCATCAGAATGGCTAATGTAATAAATTGCACTCACTATCTTTTTTTAATCTTCTCTAAAAGTTAAGATAAATTAATATGGGCTCATTAATACTTAGAACTTGCTAGACAGACAGTTTGAAAGCTATAGCTAGAGGGTTTAGACAGAAAAGACATTTCAGAAGAGTTTAGAAATGATAGATGGATAGTTTAGAAAATAGTTTTCTACAATAACTATTTGGATAGTTTAATAATAGATAGAAGTGATAGATGGATATTTTAGAAAAGTGGCCAATTAAGAAATACAGATGGTTTAGAAAAGATAGACGATAATTTAGAAATGATAAAAGGAATAATTTAGAAACAACAGATAAACAGACAGTTTAGCAAATAGATAAATTGACATTAGAAATTATAGATGGATAGTTAAAATGTAGTATAGAAGACAGAGAGAGATTTTAGAAAAGACAAAAAAGGTAGACACTAGAAAGCCAGAATTTTAAAGTTCAAGATATTACAGATACAGTTTAGAAATGACTTACCTTGTTGTCCATGCTGCCTATGGTCTTGTACCTCTGCTATAGATTCATTGAGATCATCAAGTAACTTGTCTGCTTCTGGTGAAGTGATCAGCCTCCTTCTCACCCATGCAATGCTTCTTTGCATTGTTTCTAGCCTTTAAAAAAAGAAGCCACTTTTATGTACTGAATTTTCAGGATGCAAAAAGGTTCATCAATATAATAATTTAGAATAGAATAAGAACATTCAACTTAATGGGCTAAAGAAAGCACACAAATCTAAGGTTCAGAAACAAGGTTGTGTAAACTCAGTCCTAGAAAGTCACTATCCAGCAGAGTTTAGCTCAACTTGCAATAAACCTTCCTGGAAGTTTCCCGGATGCTGTTGAGAGCTTGATTATCTGAATCAGGTGTGTTTAATTGGGGTTAGAGCAAAAAGGTCGCAGGACAGCGCCCATGTTTTACATAACCTGAAACAAAGCAATCTTACCTCACTAAAGTTGACTGTAATACACCAGAATCTTCTGTCAGCTGTCGAGTACAATTGTTCAGCTTCTGTTAACAACGCAAAATAAAATTTCTCCTGGTCACTTTGATGTCAATCAACCGAATCGAACTCGGAGATAAACTAGTCTGGTCTTAGTCATGTCATCATTGATTGGACGAGAACAGTTCAGACTTATTGGTTACAGAAATCAGTGGGCGTGGCTCATTATACTATTAGCAAAACGCCGTAAATAACTCGCGCTTTTGTGCAATCACAACGGCGTTTTTTACGGCGTCCTGTGGCAGGCCAAACGGCGCAAAAAGCAGCGCTTTTTACAAACACTAAAACGCCATTAAATACGGCGTTTTTTACGGTTAACGCGCGTTTTTAACGGCGTTTGCCATCAGGACGGCGCTGATACCGTTTTAAACGGCGTAAAAAAACGGCGTTTTGAATGTAAACGCGATTCATCTATAGCGTAATTCTGACCCTTTTGCCATAGTAACGGCGCTTATTTAACGCCTGGCGGCGTTATGAAAACGGCGTTTTAAAATTAATACGGCGTTGAAAACCACGCGTATTCTGAGCCTTTTGGCTTTCCATATAAATACGTGTATTTCACACGTAAACATATGGCAAGCCAAAAGGGTCAGAATTACGCTATAGATGAATCGCGTTTACATTCAAAACGCCGTTTTTTACGCCGTTTAAAACGGTATCAGCGCCGTCAAATACGCCATCCTGATGGCAAACGCCGTTAAAAACGCGCGTTAACCGTAAAAAACGCCGTATTTAACGGCGTTTTAGTGTTTGTAAAAAGCGCTGCTTTTTGCGCTGTTTGGCCTGCCACAGGACGCCGTAAAAAACGCCGTTCTGATTGCACAAAAGCGCGCGTTATTTACGGCGTTTTGCTAATAGTATAATGAGCCGCGCCCACTGATTTCTGTAACCAATAAGTTTGAACTGTTCTCGTCCAATCAATGATGACATGACTAAGACCAGACTAGTTTATCTCCGAGTTCGAAGCATTCGGTTGATTGACATCAAGGTGACCAGGAGAATTTTTATTTTGCGTTGTTAACAGAAGCTGAACAATTGTACTCGACAGCTGACAGAAGATTCTGGTGTATTACAGTCAACTTTAGTGAGGTAAGATTGCTTTGTTTCAGGTTATGTAAAACATGGGCGCTGTCCTGCGACCTTTTTGCTCTAACCCCAATTAAACACACCTGATTCAGATAATCAAGCCCTCAACAGCATCCGGGAAACTTCCAGGAAGGTTTATTGCAAGTTGAGCTAAACTCTGCTGGATAGTGACTTTCTAGGACTGAGTTTACACAACCTTGTTTCTGAACCTTAGATTTGTGTGCTTTCTTTAGCCCATTAAGTTGAATGTTCTTATTCTATTCTAAATTATTATATTGATGAACCTTTTTGCATCCTGAAAATTCAGTACATAAAAGTGGCTTCTTTTTTTTAAAGGCTAGAAACAATGCAAAGAAGCATTGCATGGGTGAGAAGGAGGCTGATCACTTCACCAGAAGCAGACAAGTTACTTGATGATCTCAATGAATCTATAGCAGAGGTACAAGACCATAGGCAGCATGGACAACAAGGTAAGTCATTTCTAAACTGTATCTGTAATATCTTGAACTTTAAAATTCTGGCTTTCTAGTGTCTACCTTTTGTCTTTTCTAAAATCTCTCTCTGTCTTCTATACTACATTCTAACTATCCATCTATAATTTCTAATGTCAATTTATCTATTTGCTGAACTGTCTATCTGTTGTTTCTAAATTATTCCTTTTATCATTTCTAAATTATCGTCTATCTTTTCTAAACCATCATCTGTATTTCTTAAATGGCCACTTTTCTAAAATATCCATCTATCACTTTTATCTATTATTAAACTATCCAAATAGTTATTGTAGAAAACTATTTTCTAAACTATCCATCTATCATTTCTAAACTCTTCTGAAATGTCTTTTCTGTCTAAACCCTCTAGCTATAGCTTTCAAACTGTCTGTCTAGCAAGTTCTAAGTATTAATGAGCCCATATTAATTTATCTTAACTTTTAGAGAAGATTAAAAAAAGATAGTGAGTGCAATTTATTACATTAGCCATTCTGATGAGATAGTCTCATCACTTTAAACGATGCGAAGTAAGATTTGGTTTTAAAATTAGCTTTTTATTACTTGTAATGCATGAAAAGTGCACTTAGTTAATGGTTTAGAATTATTTTTGAGAAGCAATAATACTTTTGTATGCGTGTTTGTTCCAGGAGGTTCAATTTAAATCCCTCTCTGATGTATTCTGAAATAACTGATGTTGACCTCGATGTGATTACCGACGTTGTGGATGGAAATGACAAGCTGGGATCGGAGGCTGTCAGGGTGCAGTTACGGGCAGATGGAATTCGTGTACAAATACAAGAGTACGGAGGAGCTTGGTTCGAATTAACCCAAGGGTAGCGCCACAACGGGCCATGTCACAAAGACCACACAGAAGGCTGTACAGTGTTACTGGTCCAAACTCCCTGTGGCACCTAGATGGCAACCACAAATTGATAAGGTAGATATCCGTTTCCTCTGCATTGCAAACTTTTTTTTTTCTTCTTTACTTTATTTCACTTGGTAACAACACTATTGTGTCTAATTGAATTTGATTAAAGACAAATATGGAAAAAAAAAAGTCAAGGTACCAGCACAATAACACTCTCCGTAAGATTTCATCTAATTATCATTAAAGATAAAACCCCAGAAAATATTTATGTAATATTGCACACCCATAGTTTTTATCCATTCAAAGAGATTAACTAAACAAGATTTGTGTATGATGAACCTGTCATAGTTTGTCCCTGGCAAAAAGAAACATCAACTTCATAATTCTGCCCTTTCTAAGGCTAAAGAAAAGTATTGTAGTGGCAGTGTTTTGTGAGTATGGTATAAACTAAAGAGTTTCTGGAAAAACTCATGCTTTGATTTTGGCTGGTTTTGCAGCAAAAGACAATCAGATGTTAAAGGGATGGTTGACTGAAATGAAATTAGTCACATGTACTCATTCTTAACTTATTTAACATCTGTATGAGTTTTTCTTTGAACACAAGAATGAATTAATAAATGCAGGTAGCTTTCATGGTATCCAAAAAAAAAAAAATACTGTGAACTTTTTGAAAGGCAATTCAATAACTTGCCGCTTGTCTTTTAATGTCATTTATTTATTTTTCTCATGTTTTAGATGGAGAATTGTCATTCACGGTGGTATAGATGGCTACAGTCGTCTTACAGTTTTTCTTTGTGCCTCGAACAACAACAACCGCAGCAGCACAGTAATGAATAGCTTTTTGAATGCTGTGGCCAGGTATGGAGTCAGTGGAGACCAGGACAACTAGAGCCCCAGATACAGATCCCCTGTAAAGACCTTGTCTCAGACGACCACCAGGACAAGACCACAGGAAACAGATGATTCTTCTGCACAATCTGACTTTGCTGCTGTCTGGAATTGAACTACTGGTTTCGTCTGGTCAGAGGAGAACTGACCCCCCAACTGAGCCTGGTTTCTCCCAAGGTTTTTTTCTCCATTCTGTCACCGATGGAGTTTCGGTTCCTTGCCGCTGTCGCCTCTGGCTTGCTTAGTTGGGGTCACTTCATCTACAGCGATATCGTTGACTTGATTGCAAATAAATGCACAGACACTATTTAACCGAACAGAGATGACATCACTGAATTCAATGAAGATCTGCCTTTAGCTATCATTTTGCATTATTGACACACTGCTTTCCTAATGAATGTTGTTCAGTTGCTTTGACACAATCTTTTTTTTTTTTTTTTTGTTTAAAGCACTATATAAATAAAGGTGACTTGACTTTGAGTGCCTTCTAGGGTCCGAACAGATCATGGAGGAGTAAACCGTGATGTCTGTGTGATTAATGAACCTTTTCAGGGGCTCACAGAGAGGCAGCGTAATAAGAGGCAGGAGCGTTCACAACCAAAAATTGAGAGGCTCTGGGGTGACGTGGCGGGGATTGACTGTTTATTATAATCTCTTCCACTTCCTGGAGGCTGAAGGTATCTTGGACCTAGATAATGAAATGCATCTCTGGGCTCTTCACCTTGTCTATGTGCTGAGGATCAACAGGCGTTTCTCAGCCTTTACTCGACAGTGGAATAACCATGGGCTGAGAACGGAACAACACCAGACACCCATGCAGATTTTTGATCGGGGCTGCCTGGAACAAAAAGGACAGTGGATCACTGCAATAGAAGAGATCTTTGGCAGAACAGCTGGGCCAGCAAATGAAACCATTCTTCAGGTACCGGCAGCAGAATCAAGCTCGCAGGAGTCACCTTCAAGATCCATGGCTGAAGTGACTGCAAGCTAGGCACTGAACCCCCAGTTGCTTCTCAGGCGCTGGATATATATAGCTGCTCTGTGTGTGTGTGTGTGTGTTCATGGTGTTTTCACTTCTCACTGCTGTGTGTAAATAAAAGCATCTGCTAAATTAATGAATACAATGTAAGTGTCTGTGCACTTGGATAGGACAAATGCAGACCACCAATTCGGATTATGGGTTACCATACTTCGCAAATGTAATGACTTTCATAAAGCAACAAATAGTTTTTGTGCACAAAAACAGACTTTTTCAATCTAGTGAAGGACCATCTCAGAACCGTGATTCAAGAAGCTTCGATTCTTAGTGATATTTGTTTCGAATTACTCCCGAATTGAATCTAAAATATTTTAATTTTTGTTTTGAGGTCTAACTAAGATCTTAAAGGTTTTGGAAATCATGAGGGTGAGTAATGACAAATTAGATTTTTGGGTGAACTAACCCTTTAAGATGGTGTGGCATTTTAAAGTAACATCACAAATAGCAAGGTCACATTTCGAACTTGAAAATAAGTTTAAAGTTCCCACATTGTGATTATTGTTGTGCATCACCAGAAAATCTTTACTGGAACTGTCCCTTTTTTTTTTTTTAATGTTCCATAAGAACATCCATTTTATATAAAATACTAAAGGTATACATAAGCGAATAAAGCCAACATTCCTCAACATCTGTAGTTCTTGTGTTCCTTGGTGCAGGGGCTGGGTAGGTGTATTTAAACACTTCCATTTCATCTGTTAAACACAAAAATATGAACCGTAATATTTTACTTTTGATAACCAACTTCCCAGCAGCAGCGTTGGACTTGAGGAATGCAGTTGGGAAGCATTCGGTGTGGGCTGGGTGTGGGGACGGCAGAGATTGTGCATACAAGTGTGGGCTGGGTGTGGGGATGGTGGGGAGGGCGTAGGTTCAGTGTGGGCTGGGTGTGGGCACAGTGGGGAGATTGTGCATACAAGTGTGGGCTGGGTGTGGGGACGGTGGGGACAGCGTGTATACAGTGTGGGCTGGGTGTGTAAATATATAAATATAAATACACATATACATACATACATACAAGGCTTTTTTTTTCTTTTTGTGGGCAAGCCCAATGGGTATTCAGTATTCGGGAAATCCAGCCCAGATCCACTGCGGGACAAATAACCCGATATAACCCAACCCATCTGCTACCAAATTACGATGTAACCAAGAGCTCAATTTACGTTGGACAACATAAGAGGTTCAAAGTTAAGTTTTAATCGTATTTCCTGATCTTGTCTAAAATAGGCCTATTTAACTTCGGACTTGAATGGAATGTCACAAATACTAAATAATTAGCCCACTTCACATTTGTGAATAGTATTTAGACTAGGCCTATGCTTTATTTCTTTCACATGCGTGTGCAGCATTAGTCCCATTTTAGTCTGATATATAGCTTAATTTTCGTTTTTCCATTCTTCAGACAGAACGAAATAATAATAATCATAATAATAATGATAATACTACAATCAAATTATCATTTATCTTTATTTCTTTTTGTTTGTATTTAGATTTGTCGTTAAATCAAACTTGAGTCACTCAAATAAAGAAACATTTCTAGCCCAGAGTCGGTATTTAAAAATATTAAATACATTTAAAATAGTGTATTCTTATAATTTCAGCAGAGTGCAGATGCTCTTTTATGTCAGGACCGCGGCGACAGCAGCATTAGCTTGCTCACATTATGGTAAAGTGGGACACGATTCAGGTAAAGATACCAATCTATAGTCAATAATATATCATAATCAGACTAAAATGGACCTGAAGCTGCCCACGCATGTAAAATAATTATTAATGCATAGTCTAAGTTTATTTGTTTTTACCCACGAAAAAAACCTAGCTTAATTTCATTTTTCCGTTTCTCAAACAAAACGAAATAACAACAACAGACAAATAATTATAAAATCAAACCGTTTATCATTTCTCTTTACTACTTTTTTGTAGTCACTTAAATAAATAAAATATTAAAAAAAGATTTTTTTTAAACAGCAGAGAGAAGTGCATGTGGGTGACATAATACAATTGCATGGCAGTGCTGGTATTGTTAGCTAAAACTTTTTAAAGGCTAAAATAAAATAAAATGTAATATGCATTATTTAAATAACTAAATTAAATAAGTTCTAAACAAAAAAAAGAAAGAAAAAAGAGAGCATTTGCAGTATTTGCGACGCAAAATACGCTGTTGTGATTACTAACTCAGTAAAAAACGTGCGAAAATGCGTCAATGACACCGTATTTGACGGCGTTTTGGTGTCCATGAAAAACGCCGTTTTTTACGCCGTTCATGTTGCCATATGACGGCGTAAAAAACGCCGTTTTGGTTGTACAGAGCGCGTGTCAGTGTTGCCAGATTAGAAATGTCGAAGTATCGTACCAAAACCTCAAAATTATCGTTTTTTGTGAAAAATTATCGTACACGAACCAAACACATACAATATAGCTATTTTCCAACAATTTTATTTTCCAAATAATTTTACAGCCAATTTAAACAAGCTGTGCAATACGCTCACACTAACTGGAGGAAGTCTGGCTACTTTTTTTTTTTTTTTTTTTTTTGCCAAAGTGCAAAAGATATGCCGAAAGACATTTTGAACTAGACCATAATTAAACTATGATCAACTTAAAAAAAAAAAAAAAAAAAAAAAAAAATTAAACTATGATACAGAGAGAAAAAAACGTTTACAATCAACATTAGAAAGATTCGAATTCTATCTCTAAGTCGCTGTCATCTTCGGATGCCACATCCACTTGTGCTGTGTTGGCAGATGTTGTTGGTTGGGGAATCCTTTTACAGTACAGATTGGATGCCGTCATGGAGCGCAGCATAGTGTTCGTCGGTTTGAAGGCGTGACACCCACCAGCATTCTTCACACACTCCGATGTGTGCAGGAGTCCATTCAGAGTGTCTGTAATGAGTCGGTTTCGTGGTTTTGTTTTGATTAGATTTACTTTTGAAAACACTCGTTCGCATGACGCATTTGAGTGGGGAAACACAAGCACATCCAGAGCAAACTTTCCCAGTTCACTGAACACAGCTTTCCCCTGTAAATCCTCCAACGTAGAAATATGATGCCAAAATTCATCGACATCCATTTCTTTCGTGTCTTCACTCAAGGCCATGAGAGGCAATCGCCTCCACTGATCATCAATGACTTGGAGACTGTCTGTGTCTGACCTGTCAATCACCCGTGGCACTTGTTCCATGAGGGGGAGCAGAGACGGATGTTCAACTCGTGCGTTCGCATCTGTTGCAGTGGCAGGAGAAAGGCATACAAGGCGGGTCAAGAGAGCATCATCAAAATCAAATCGTTTTTTGATTTCCCCGCAGGCAACCTGTAGAAAGTTCTGACAGCGCACATAAAAATCTGTCAGATTTGCTGGCGAAATTTTTGCCTGCTGCACATGCTGCATCACCTTTATGCCCAAGTACATTGAGCTCAGTGTGACTTTTGGGCCATTATTGATGTCAATGTCTTTCAGTGAATTGCGCATGACATGGTCCCTATCCATGAACGTCAGAAGCAGATCTTTGTAAGTCTCGCAGACCTTGCTTCTCAATGAAGTGATCACCACCTTTTCGCTCTGAAAATACTGATTAAGATCTGTGAATTTCGGAAGGACCCATTCAAGGAAATAATAGAAGAGGCGTAGAGACTGGTCATCGAGTGAGTGAAAAATAGTCTCCGCTGCAGTAAGTCTGGCCTCAAGCCACTGATCTGTGAAAAAAAGACGGAGAGCATCCCATTGCGCAGACACGCGTTTTACAACGTCGTTCAGTGACAGCCATCTAGTCTGTGATGGCTTGAGCATTTTGTGGGGCTCAACATGGCAAAAATCTTGAAATTCGCGGAGTTGCGCGATACGTTTTGAGCTGTTTCTGAAGTACCCATAAATGTCTCTGGCTAAATCCTCACACCTGCGAGGGAGTTGTCTGCATGCCTCGCTTGCGCAAAGGTGCAGTGAATGGCACGCGCAGCGCTGCACTGTGATGCCTGGAAGATCACTCCTAAGGCAGCTGGAGACAGAGTTGTGTTTCCCCATCATTGTGTTGCAGCCATCTGACCCGAACCCCACAATATTTTCGAGTGGTACACCTGCATCAGTGAATGACTTCATCATCTCGGTGTAAAGTCGTTCCGCAGTGGCTCCCTCTCTAGCATGTCTGTGGTCGTCTGTGTTCGAGAAGAGTTGTACCAGTTTCCAAAATCTGGTCTGAATCTTCTTTGGTCCCTCGTCAAAAAAACGAACAACCACACACAGCGTTTTTACATTGCCTATGTCAGTTTATTCGTCAATCAAAACACTGAATTTCTTTCTTTTAAGAATTTCTGTTAGACTTTCAGAATAACAATCCCCAATGACATGCTTGGTTATAGCAGCCGTCTTTGTGCGCCCGAGGGTCATATTTTGGGCTATTTGTGAATCGTGGAAAATATCTTTTAAGACCAAGACCAAATGGTCTGAGATTCTCAGAGGTACGTTGTGCTCTGCCATGAACCCTGTTAACTTGATTTCAGCATTCTTCACAGATTCATCTAACTTTTGTTTTTCAGACGGTTTCTGTAGGCATTGTGCTATGGACCTTTGTGATGGGGCTAGATTTTTCTTTTTATCTGTATGTTTCTTGGACTTTCCATGATTTTTTTAAAACCGTGATCTCTGCCACCATTTGGACGTTGCAACAACGACAGACTGCTTTAGCATCGTTTCCTGGGACAGGTTTTAGCCATCCTGCAAAAGTGGGGTCTTTTTCCCACTCTGTCCTATATGTTTGTGGCCTATGCTTACTTTTCCGCTGCTCTTCAGACTCTGCCTTCCTCTTCGCCCCTCCACTGTCCTCACCTTCCTTTCTGAACTCATTTTTTTTTGCACTTTACTGCTTCGTTTTGTTAAACTGATCTAAACCATAGACTGATGATTCTAAACTGAACTGTCTTCTTCGGCAAAACTGTGTAGTGTTGACGTGCGGGCGACACCGTGTGGTGCGTGTGTGTGTGCATGCGTGTGTGTTTGTGTGTGTGTGTGTGTATACGTGCTTGCGTGCAGGCAGGCGAGCCTGCGAAATAATTCGGGGTCAGAGAGAGAAGCGGTGTGTGTGTGTTTGGACGAACGACTGAAAACTCTGAAATTATCGTACATTATGGGATTTTTTTCATTATTGATCGTACATCGTACAGAGGTCAAAATTATCGTACAAATACGATAATTATCGTACATCTGGCAACACTGGCGCGTGTCATTCACGGCATTTTGCTAATAATATAATGAGCCACGCCCACTGATTCCCACAGCTACGGTTTTCACCCAATCGGGCAATTGCAATGCTGCTCATTAAAACTGCTGGGCTGGTGCCGAATTATTTTATATTTAGCTGTTAATGTTTTATTTTTAGAATGGAATGTAAGCACATGGGTCAGATGTGATCTGCAAGGTCCTGCAAACAAATGGGCAAAATCAGGTAAGAAAATCGCTATACCTTTCAAAAATAGTTAATTTGTAAATGGCTAAAGGACATGTAACCTGCAGAAGATAAATATGTCCGTGTGTATATTTATATTGTATCACAGAAGCTAAAGTTAGAAGCTCATCTGATGTGTGATGCTGCTAATTTGTTAATGTCTGTCCTTTAGAGACTTTGCATATTTTTCTGATGTGAATGCCATGCATTAGGCCCATTATATTGTTTATCGTTCAATAGTCTCAAAGATAACATACTCTGTTTGTGTTTTTCTTAGTAATCGCAAATGTCACTTAAATGTATAAACCCCTTAATCTTCTACGTCACTGTGACGTCACCGATCTAGCTGGAGGCAAAACATAAGGCAGAGCTCATAAAAGTTTGAGGTTTTGACTTTAAAATGTCTTGTTGGGTTTTTGGCTGCCAGAATAGAAGGAACAGAACTTTTGTTTCAAAACTAAAATTTTACCGGATCCCGGCAGACATTCCTTCACAGAAATCAAGAAGACAGTTGTGGTTGAATGCAATACGACGTACAGACTTGACGGAGATGATCATAAATAATGCTCGTGTTTGCAGTGCACACTTCATATCAGGTAAAATAATCTATGCATATGAAATGGTGTGTTGGTTTTATCTAGTAAATCAGCAAGTTTCTGTTTTATAGGTGAAAGTCGCCAACCTTCAGTACACTAACGTCAGCAAGTTTAAATGTTAAACAAACATACAGCGATAGATGTGTGCGCCATCCTTTGAATGGTCTCTTAAGGCGAGACACTGCAGGTGAATAGGGCAAAAAAAATAACTAATAGTTATCACCTTATGTACAGAGTTGATTGAATACATTGATTATTGCAAACATTATTTGTATTACAAGTTTTCAAAAATGTTATGTTTAAATATGCAAATGAGGCATTATTTAATGAAATATGTGCTAATATGCATAAATGTCTAGTACAAAAATCTGAACACTAAATGAAGTCAGTTTCAAATTTGTTTAATTTTTTTGACATATTAGAGTCAAATGTTTTTACAGAGGGAATTCTGGTTATCTTTTTTTGTCACTCCATAATTCAGAAAATACTTTGAACAGCCAGAAAACAATATATTTTCACAATTTTGGGGGGAATAAAATGTTGTATATAATCAAGGAAAATATATATGAACAAATCCCTCTGTAAAAATCTTCAGAATATAGACAGGAATAAAAATGTCAAGTTTGGTGTGTGTAAGTGCTACTGAAGCGGAGATTTATGGCTCCGTGTTGAAGAAAAAACTTATTTTGAGAAAACGGCCTTTAAAAATATGTATTGTAATTGAAATCTATTGACACAAACAGATAAAGTGCTATAAAGGAAATACTTAACAGTGTCTTTTGGATGTTTTCCTTCCACTAGTTTGAAAAAGCATTTTATAAAAAAAAACAAAAAGCCCAAAATCTCAAAATTGACAGGTGCTTGAAAAAACTGTGTTTTTGCCTGCAGTGTCTCACCTTAAAATAATACACATTGCTAATCCTAGTTAGCCCAGTGATAGGTTACATTAGAAAATAAGCCTTGACAAAATTCCCCATACCACCAAGATTGTTTAAAGCAGTGGTTCTCAAAGTGTGGTACGAGTAGCACTAACGTTAGTTAGTTAGCGCCTTCTAGTGGTACGCAGAGGAATCACTAAACAAATTAATGTTAATACATTTTAATTTGGTCTTTTGAGTAAAGTTGTTTTTTGGTGTTTCCATTTTAAATAGTACAGTTTTTGTTTCACTTTTGGTACAACACATTTGAATTTATAATTTAATTATTTAACAGTATGTAAACAGTACAGTGTTAATGTTAAAACTGAGTATTTACAATGTTGAAGTGGCTGACAACAATAAATATTCTTATGAGGAATAAAACTGGCTCGTATTAAACTGTGCAGAGCTGTAGCTGAATAGTTAGGCCAACTATGCTGCTGAAATTTTAATGTTGGTCGTTATGGTAGTACTTGGAGAGCCAAATATTTTCTAAAGTTGGTATAAAAGGTTTGAGAACCACTGGTTTAAAGAAATGGTATAAAATGAAATCCTACTTTTTAAGAACTTTTTCAGTAAACATTTCTTTCCCCTTGTAGAGTCATCAAAGATCTAGCTTATTCTTGGCAAATTGGTAAGGAGTTGTTCATCTGCTACATTTCACTGTCACTTCAGTTGGGAGGGATGCATCGACCAATTGTTATAGGTTTTGATTTTACTTGATTTACAAAATACACTATATAGTTAGGATTCTAATTAAAACCGTGTAACTGGGGGCTCTAAAACACTGCTTGTGAATAATTTAATATTGCAAACTTTCATCTGAATACATTAAGTGTTTAATGAATAGCCTTGTGCACTTTTTCCAACCCCACTGTTACTGAACTGTAAAGTGAAAATATTGTATGTGATTTGTTTTGCTTTCAGTTAAAGATATTTAACGAGCTGATATTGAGTATTTAGTAAAGGACCATACAGAAAGCGCACACATGGGAGAGAGGAGAGTACTGCATCAGAAAGGACCTAGAGCTGGGACTCTTTCAAGGATCACCCAAAGCATAACCACAAAAAACGAGGCTGTTGGTTGTAACACTTTATCACAATTTGAAGAAACCGTTCTAATTAAAATATTAAATGCATTTCATTCAAGGTAGGGTTCTTCCGTACAGAATTAAGGTGACTGTCAAATTTAGGGCCACCTCTGGCTGTCGACAAAAATCAAGACTGGTCTTGGACCACGGATTCTGTTGCAGGTTCCATTCTCAAACAGTTCAGTATTTTCACTGCACAAATGTACGCATCTCTTGTAATGAGACCCATTAGTATAACATGTTTTCACATAAACCATATTTTTTCACCAAAATAAAAGCAACTTGTTTCAGTCAAAAAAAGTACAGGGGTTTCTAAGTACGTGGGATTGTCTTACAAGTGCAAAATGTGCAGGATTTCTATTTTTTTTTTTGTATTTGGATGGTTGTTCTACAGGTTTTTAACAAGCCATCCATGCACAAATACTGCAAGCTAAAGTTTGGGATCATATTCATCAGTTTTATACAGAATATTACCAAAATAAAACTTGTTTTAAAAAAAATTAGCATGTGGTAGTTTGAGGTTGATTTTAAAGCCATTGCTGCCAGTTTTTTCATTTTATATATATATATTTAAACCTTTATGAATGTACAGGGTTGATCTAAATGCGAATAGGTCTAATTGAACGTACAGTTGTGTATTCACCCATGTTGAAAAGGTATACGATGGTGAAACTATTTCAAAATATTAACCTTGATCCAATTTGCAAAATCTAAATATAATTCAATGTTGACTGGCTTATGGACATGATGGAACCCGACGTCTATTCACTGTTTAATCAACGCTAAAATGCTGGCTAGACCTGCTAAGAGCCGAACATGAACCAGCGCTCGGTGACGTGGGAGTCTGGCACTTTAACAAGCAGGTGATCAACAGGCTCCATAATATGATGTGCAACTATTAAACACTATCTCACTTTAATAGGGGCTTTTTCTCATTTGGAAACATTACTCAAAGCTGTGTCCATTTATTTTCTAACGCAGTAGTAAAAGGTATCTCTGTGGTAAGTTGAATACATAAAATGGGGAAGGTAGGATAGTTGTTGAACATAATCTTAGCAATAAGCCTACATTACACCATGATGAAGAGGTGCAATTTTTTTATGTTTAATGTTAGTAGAGATTAAATATCCAAAAAGGAAAGGGGTATTGTACTTAAATATCCTATTAATTCATTTTGCTAGAATGATCTGTGATCAATTAGTCTGGTCTGTTTTAAGTTACCATTGATTGGGTGAAAACCATTCAAACATACTGGCTGCGGGAATCAGTGGGCGTGGCTCATTATACTATTAGCAAAACGCCGTGAATGACGCGCACTCTGTGCCGTCCTATGGCAACATTAACGGCGTAAAAAACGGCGTCAAATACGGCGTCATTGACACATTTTCGCACGTTTTTTACGGCGTTTGTAATCACAACGGCGTATTTCGCGGCGCAAAAACGGTTTAAAATGCCGTATTTTACGGCGTTTGGCTGTAAACGCGATTCATCTATAGCGTAATTCTGACCCTTTTGGCTTGCCATATAAACAACACGTATTTAACGCGTTAAATACGAGTTGTTTACGCGTTAAAAATCAGCACGTATTTAACGTGTATTTCACGTGTTAAATACACGTGAAGTACGCGTTGAAAATCAGTTTGAACGGGTCAATGTCATTGGCTGCTGAGGACTTGGGTCAAACCACTTCTGTGAGCTTAGAGGGGTGTACCATTCATAGACAGGCAACCATCATTTAACATGCTATAGATCAGCTTATTCAGCCTTATTATTTAGTCTTTTTTTGTATAGCCTATAGAAATAATATATTTATGAGTTTTATGAAATATTTATTTTTTAATAAATATTAATTAAAATTTTGTGCTGATAGTATAAAGTTTATAAAAGTTACAGTATTTTGTAATGAAACAGGACTTTTTGTTTAGCTCTTGACTCGCCGAAGTATACTATTTAAATACTGTTGCTTTCTGAGTGCCATACACAAAAATACCAACTCATAACTCCACGAATGTAGCAAGGAGAGTCAAAAGTTATAGTCTGATTCTACTGTGACGATCCAAGGGGCTGTAGTACTTTATTTTGTCCAGCAGGTGTCATGGGGTAACACTTTTTGTGTCTTTAGGTTAAGTGCTGTGATGCAGGTGTGGAAAATTGATTGTGATTAACTATGCTGCTTATAAGATGCTGGCTTTCTTACCCTCGGGAGGGAAGGAGATTGGGGCTTGGTCTCTGCTGGTCTTGCTGTTTGGTGGTCAGGTGGACTTTCTCACGCTCTCCAGTTCAAGGCTTCATGTTGTGTTTTTGTATCTTTATATATTTTTTATGTTTTACCTTAATGTAGTTATGTCTGTTTTCTGATTAAAATACAAATTTGTGCAAATTTGATTATGTTGTATGGACTCTCCATTCATGTTGCTACTCCTTGAGCCAAGGGGTTGTAACCCTATGTTCTGTCAAATGTTTAATAGAGTTCTCCAACTGATTCATGACATACATATGAAAGATCGTAATGCATTGTTTTTATTTTGGACTGGAATCTGCTGTTATTGATGATATGTCATTTTTCACAATCAGAGCATGTTTCATGATCATGAAGTTATAAAGGTAAAATCATGAGAATATTGCAGCATGTGCGCGTTTGGATTTTTTTTTTTTTTTTTTTTAATTCGATGACGAATATCTTCAAATCTAAATGACAGATTATTGTATAATTGGGCTCATTTTAATCTAAAGAAATTTAAATTTTCCATGAGCTATGCATGTTTCATGAAGTTATGAATGGAAACATAACATATTTTTTTTCTCAATTGAATGGTTTCATGTGTGTGATAATATCGTAAGTAATATATTTAGATCAAGTGAACAAATTACGATGAATTTGAGCTCCTTTTAATCTGGAAAATTTTCTGAAAAAAATGACCAATGATTTTGCATGATATATGAATGTTTCATGAAGTTATTAATAAAAGCGCAAAGTGAAACTAAAGTTATTTGTTGTGCTGTGCCTGTTGGGTTTTATGTGTTATAGCAATATGAGTAATATATTTGGATCTCATCCATGGATTACAGTATCTCTGGGCTCATTTTAATTGGGATAATATTCTGAAAATAATGATCTATGCTTGATTCTTGAAGCAATGAATGAAAACGAAACGTGAAGTATCGAGCTGTTTTTCTTTGCAGCCTCAGTGCGCCAGTCTGCTTTCATGTGTCACAGCTCTATGAACAAAATCTTTCGATCTGATCAAAGGATCTATGCATGTTTGGTGAAGTTAAGAGGTAAAGCGGCACGGGACTGAAACCTATGGAGCCCCTCTGGTCCCACTTTGTCAAAAAATATATATATAACTAACTCGTGGCCTCAAGATAGTGAAGTGTCTGACACTTGGACCCTCTGTTATTAAACTGGAATGTAATACTTCACATTCTGTGCAATATTATCTGTTTTAATATTCAGTGTAATATAATTTGCTGCAGTTCTGTTTCTATTTATTTACTAGTACCGTTTTTACAATCAAGTCAATTCTGTTAATACAGTAATGTAAATCTTGTAGGCTGCATATCCATAGTCCTTTATAATTCTTCTTCATATTTTATAGCATATATTTATAATTTTTACATGTATATAGGCTACTTGTTTATTTACCAACTTCTATTATTATTTATATTCCTTTAAATGTCTTGATGTGCACACCAACTGTGACACAAGAATTGTCCCCCGGGTTATCAATATCAATAAAGATCAAAGTATTTCTGATTCTGATTTTAAGATAGCCTATAGTAGTGTGCAGACTGGTTCATTAATTATTGAAGTGTTTCACATTTTGGAAAAGCATGTCTGTTTAGCCTGTTGACGGCAAAGAGTTGCAGGATGAGAATGCGTTAGATGATCATATGAATAATTAGCATAACAAGTTAAGCAGGTTAATTCAACGTTAATGGCTATCAAGTCCGATAAAGGGCAATTCCATGCAAAGGTCATCTTTACCATGACAAAATAAAGTTTTAACCAAAAGAACAAAACCCTTTTTATGTTGTCCATTTAGGTCTGTAATATACTGTATTAATGTGCTTTAACAAATTTTTTAAGAAAATTGCCTTGTTTATCCACCAGATATGAGGTGAGCAACAATGCTTAAATTACATTTTCAACCAGGCATATTTCATGCTTTCAAAAAAAGGTATCAAAGACCCCCCTTTTTAAACTTTATTTTAACAGTAAGCATTTTGCAGAAAGATGGAGGCATGCCTGAGAAATAAATGTACTAATTTGGTCAGAACAGCACTGCCTGTTGGCGCTTCAGTGCACTGTCACGTCCATAACGTTTTAAAGGTTTAGTTTATTTATGACAATTATAAATACAAATAACTTGAAACTTTATTTACAAAGCTAAATTATGTTTATGCTTATTAGGATCGACAATTCATCTCATTACTTTGCTCTGAACAACCATAATAATGCGTTACGGACGCTTCATATTAAATCATGCATATGGACTGTTGTGATCTGTTTCGAAACAGAAATGATTTTGGACAATTCAGTAAATGTTTGATTTGTAGAAAGACTTTTTTTATAGTGAATTTCGTTTTGTATAAATTGTATCTTAATAAAATGTGATGATTTTGACTCGCAACTGTGCATTAAAATCCATAAACGGCCGAAAACCGTGCGATCATTTAGACACAAAAAACGTAGGCTACATGATTGCTAGTGACTCACAGTGACTGCTAGTGACTTGCTACGGACAATAATGTCCATCGGTTCACCTGACTGTGGAGGAAACCTGTGATTTGAACTCCTATATGACAAACATTAATTGTTAATGTATTTAATCTCGACTGTCTTCCGTAATAGTCTCTGCTTTGTTCCGTCTGTTTGTTTATGCCTATTCATTCACATCCTAGTCGAGAGGCGCCCTGCAATTGCGCGAGGAACCTGATTGTTTTAGGCGCGAAACAGGCGCCCTCTAATTCGCTCGCGGTTCCTGTCATTCAAGCTCAGGTTTTGACAGCTCAAAGATAGCGTTATCTTAAAGCTATACGCCTACCACAACGACAGATGGATAAAATGGTAAGATGATACTAAAAACCACACACAATCAGGGAAAATAAATTGAATAAAAATCTAGTTATATTAATGTGTCATATCAAATATTGTCACCTCAGAGTCATTACCTCAGATGAGATACCATGACAATATAACAACCTACTTTATAGCAGGCTATATATGTATACATATTTATGTGTGTGTGTGTGTGTGTGTGTGTGTGTGTGTGTGTGTGTGTGTGTACACACACTAGGGTGACCACCTGGCTATTGCTCTGTTGCAGGTCAGCAGATTTGATTTTGCGGGACAATGCTGGACACGAGGGAGATAACTTACTATTATTATACTAGGTGAATAAATATAGATTTTATATTAGATGTCTTTTTGCAGTCATGTTAACATGTTTTAAATTGCTAATGGGCTTTATAAAAATGACGGTGCTGGCTGGCGCTGTGTGAATGTCACTAATAAAATACTAATAACTCTATTCAACAGCACGTGTCTATTCAATCTAAATAATTAAGTAAAAATAATAATCCAATCGCTAAAAAGCACATTTCCAAATAAGCACATAAATTCCAGTAGGAAAGACTAGAAATACTAAATGCGTTCTTACCGGATTCAGTGCATCTTGAATTTTTTTAAAAATATATATTTTTTGTCTGATCTGGCAGCTTCGTGTAGGGCCATCTCATTTATTATGTGTCTTTAGAACTCCTGGCAGGTGTAGCTGTAGTTAACTTTCACCAGGAGTTCAGTTCACTTTTTATGAGGTCCACAGTTGTGTCTCTGTCCACACAGCAGTCATCATCAGAGAAAACACCCTCTTTTTCTCAGTGTTTGTTTTCCCGCTCTGGCTAGAACCAATAATAATGGCTGCGCATGTTCAAAATGCGGGACAGGACGTCACCCTAACACACACATATGTTAAATCTCTCTCCACCTTCAATACCACGACTTAGGTGCCCTTGAGCAAGGCACCGAACCCCCAACTGCTCCCCGGGCGCCGCAGCATAAATGGCTGCCCACTGCTCCGGGTGTGTGTTCACAGTGTGTGTGTGTGTTCACTGCTCTGTGTGTGTGCACTTCGGATGGGTTAAATGCAGAGCACAAATTCTGAGTATGGGTCACCATACTTGGCTGAATGTCACTTCACTTCACTTCACTTCAATAACTTTATAAAAATTATAAATGTCAATGGACCTAATACTAGGTTGCTACACTTTAGGTAAAAGCTATGTCCAATGCTGAACGTCAGAAAGCTTTCAGGGAAAGGCACAAAGATGATGAAAACTACAAAGAAAAGGAGAGGAAAAGAAAGGGAGAGGAAAGGGCCAGAAAAAAACTCTGCAAACTAAAGAGGAGAAAGAGAGAGTTTGCACTCTTGCAAAAGAGAGACAAAGGAAAAGGAGACTCCGTTTTAAACGTCAACGTTTAGATGTACAAAGGGCTCCTGTCCCGGCATACAAGAGTAAGCAGTCTCTTGGGAGGGCAGTGAAACGAGTCCTCACTGCTCTTCCTCAAAGTCCAAACAAAAAAAAAGCAGTGATGAAAAAGATTGTTGACACAGTTGGATGTGTTGAGCACAGTGAAATGAAACAAGTAGGCCTATCAGTTACAACTGACCACATTAAAGAAAAGGTTAAGCAATTTTATGTCCGGGATGACATCTCACGACAGGCACCTGGGAGGAAAGATTCTGTTACCATAAAAGAAGATGGAGTTAAGAAGACATATCAAAAGAGGCACTTAACTATGTCTATTTTAGAGGCATATAGAGACTTTCAGCAAGAGTACCCAGAGATTCAAATCGGAAAATCTAAATTTGCAGCACTGCGGCCAGGAGAAGTCTTCACAAAAGCAGAAACACCTCGAAATGTTTGCCTCTGTAAATACCATGAGAACATACAAATGCTGCTGGAGAGTGTACATAAACACATCCCACGACATGCTTTCGAAAGCATACCAGCATTTATCAGAGCTGTGGTCTGCAGTCCTGACTCTCCGGAGTGTATGTTAAATGGATGTGAAACATGTTGTGATGCAATTCTCCTTCAGAACATCATTAGCAACATCCCAGATGAAGATAAGAACATCCAAACAACATGGCATTCATGGGAATCTGAAGGGGGGTTACAGGTTAAGATAATGAAGAGTGGAGTATTGCGCGGTGTGTTCGCATTGCTGCTGGCGTCGACCACTAAATTTCTTAAGCACTGCTTCATAAAAAGAAATCAAAGTGCAGTTTTCCAACAGAAGATGAAAGATGCAAGTGAGACTACAGTGGTGTTGCAGATTGATTTTGCAGAAAATTACACTACTGCATATCAAGATGAAATCCAGGCAGCCCACTGGACCAGCAGACAAGTCACAATTTTCACTGCTGTTGGATGGAGCAAAGCAGAGGTGCAATCCTATGCTATTGTCAGTGATACACTGGAGCATGAAAAGAAGGCTGTTGCTACATTTCTCTCCAAGGTGGTGGATGACCTGATGAAAAAAAACCCAAGCATGGAAAAGTTGAAGAACTTTCTTCATCACTGAAGAAAAGGTGCGTTAGATCAGCTGTGCTAAGCCGCAAGGTAATTGTGAACGATCCACAGTCCTTTGTGGAAACAGCTGCACATTACTGCCCGAACATTAATATCAAACTCGTTTTGGAAAAGGACATCCAGATGTTCACACATGAACACCAGCTAGAGCGTCTGTGGACTAATGTAAGACCTCTCATAGGTAAGTATTGGATAGCAATTTGTGCTCCCTAATGAATGTGTACATAATGTTATTCAAAGCGATATCTGTATTATTATGATGACCTTTTTGCACTCTTTCTTAGGAACCCAAAGTGTGCACCACATTGAACCCACCTCTTGGGGCCTCATCAAACATAGTCCGTATTCATCCTCAGAGGCAGCAACACATGCATTTCATCATTCAAGTGAGGTTGAGCCTCAAGCCCACCCATGTGAGCCATTGGGCAACATAAAAACAGGTGATTGCCTGCTGATCAGTTACAAAGGAAAGAAATCCAGCAGGGAGTTTGTCGGCCTTGTCACTGATTTGGATCCTGATGGTTGTGAAATGCAATTCCTAAGGAGAAACGATGAACTGGGATTTGTCTATATCCTGCCCACAAAGGAGGACAAGTCGTGGGTGGAGAAAGGACAAATTATCCACCATCTCAATCCTTTTGTTGACAACAGAGGCCGTTATACTTTCGAAGAGGCTGTACTGGCAGAATAAATGAATGAAAAATATTCATTAAAAAGAATTTTCATGAATTACAATTATTAAGATGAAAGTGTTAAGCATGAACGAATGAAATACATAAATCAAATAAATACCTTCACCCTCATCTTCTCTTATTGTCAGTTATTTTACATATTGAATTATGATGTACAGTTGGATCCAAGCTAAAAAAATAACTAAATCATAATTGGGGGGGGGGGGGGGGTCTTCAGAATAATTTCAGACAGTCTTCTTGTCAATGTCAAAACAGCCACTATGCGTCAACAAAAGCGCCATGATGGTTTGATTGTTGATTTTCCAAACAGATTCTATGTATTTCAGACACGTCACATCCATAACAGGGTTTTTGTCACATCCATAACGTTGTTTTTTACTCATAATACACTTCATAAAAATATTTATATTTTAAACATTGATATTTTTATGTTCAGCTAAGACCCCTTCATCATGTGGATAGCAATATTTACCACGACTTAGGTGCCCTTGAGCAAGGCATCGAACCCCCAACTGCTCCCCGGGCGCCGCAGCATAAATGGCTGCCCACTGCTCCGGGTGTGTGCTCACAGTGTGTGTGTGTGTGTGTGTTCACTGCTCTGTGTGTGTGCATTTCGGATGGGTTAAATGCAGAGCACAAATTCTGAGTATGGGTCACCATACTTGGCTGAATGTCACTTCACTTTCATTTATACATTGGACTTAAAAGTTCACAGACTTAAAGGAAATCGAACAGTATACAAAAAACTCTGTCATTTCCTGTCACATCCATAACGCATGCATATTTACCTTTTTTGGGGGTGCTTAAATTTTTTTTAGAAAAAAATATTTTGCCTGTCAATTCCCCAGATTGGGTGCTCTGAGAATATGCATTTCCAATTTAAATATTGTAAGAAGGTTTTTTCTTCTGAGACATTTCACCTGTCATTATGAGTTCATATGTCACATCCATAACGCTGGAATTGCCCTAAAATTATTTAAAATTGATAACCATTAACGTTGAATTAGCCTGCTTAACTTGTTATGCTAATCGTTAATGCTTCCAGCTATAGTCTTGCAGTAATTTGCCATCTAACTAAATGTTAACCATTCTAATTAAAACACTCTTACCTCTGTGAAGCTGTCACAATTATTCATATGATCATCTAGCGCATTCTCATCCTGCAACTCCTTGCCGTCAACTGGGAAATACCGGGAAATACAGATAAATAGATACAGCCAGACGGAGGTACCGTGACCTAAGCATAGAACGCCCTCTTCTGACGTTTTATCATAGGCTACACAGACATGCTTTTCCAAAATGTGAAACACTTCAATAATTAATGAACCAGTCTGCACACTACTATAGGCTAACTTCAAATCCGAATCAGAAATACTTTGATCTTTATTGATATTGATAACCCGGGGGACAATTCTTGTGTCACAGTTGATGTGCACATCAAGACATTTAAAGGAATATAAATAATAATAGAAGTTGGTAAATAAACAAGTAGCCTATAAACAGTCGTGGCCAAAAGTTTTGAGAATTACATAAATATTGGAAATTGGAAAAGTTGCTGCTTAAGTTTTTATAATAGCAATTTGCATATACTCCAGAATGTTATGAAGAGTGATCAGATGAATTGCATAGTCCTTCTTTGCCATGAAAATTAACTTAATCCCAAAAAAACCTTTCCACTGCATTTCATTGCTGTCATTAAAGGACCTGCTGAGATCATTTCAGTAATCATCTTGTTAACTCAGGTGAGAATGTTGACGAGCACAAGGCTGGAGATCATTATGTCAGGCTGATTGGGTTAGAATGGCAGACTTGACATGTTAAAAGGAGGGTGATGCTTCAAATCATTGTTCTTCCATTGTTAACCATGGTGACCTGCAAAGAAACGCGTGCAGCCATCATTGCGTTGCATAAAAATGGCTTCACAGGCAAGGATATTGTGGCTACTAAGATTGCACCTAAATCAACAATTTATAGGATCATCAAGAACTTCAAGGAAAGAGGTTCAATTCTTGTAAAGAAGGCTTCAGGGCGTCCAAGAAAGTCCAGCAAGCGTCTCCTAAAGAGGATTCAGCTGCGGGATCGGTGCCACCAGTGCAGAGCTTGCTCAGGAATGGCAGCAGGCAGGTGTGAGCGCATCTGCACGCACAGTGAGGCCAAGACTTTTGGAAGATTGCCTGGTGTCAAGAAGGGCAGCAAAGAAGCCACTTCTCTCCAAAAAAAAAAAAACATCAGGGACAGATTGATCTTCTGCAGAAAGTATAGTGAATGGACTGCTGAGGACTGGGGCAAAGTCATATTCTCCGATGAAGCCCCTTTCCGATTGTTTGGGGCATCTGAAAAAAGGCTTGTCCGGAGAAGAAAAGGTGAGCACTACCATCAGTCCTGTGTCATGCCAACAGTAAAGCATCCTGACACCATTCATGTGTGGGGTTGCTTCTCATCCAAGGGAGTGGGCTCACTCACAATTCTGCCAAAAAACACAGCCATGAATAAAGAATGGTACCAAAACACCCTCCAACAGCAACTTCTTCCAACAATCCAACAACAGTTTGGTGAAGAACAATGCATTTTCCAGCACGATGGAGCACCGTGCCATAAGGCAAAAGTGATAACTAAGTGGCTCGGGGACAAGAATGTTGAAATTTTGGGTCCATGGCCTGGAAACTCCCCAGATCTTAATCCCATTGAGAACTTGTGGTCAATCCTCAAGAGGCGGGTGGACAAACAAAAACCCACTAATTCTGACAAACTCCAAGAAGTGATTATGAAAGAATGGGTTGCTATCAGTCAGGATTTGGCCCAGAAGTTGATTGAGAGCATGCCCAGTCGAATTGCAGAGGTCCTGAAAAAGAAGGGCCAACACTGCAAATACTGACTCTTTGCATAAATGTCATGTAATTGTCGATAAAAGCCTTTGGAACGTATGAAGTGCTTGTAATTATATTTCAGTACATCACAGAAACAACAGAAACAAAAATCTAAAAGAAGTTTAGCAGCAAACTTTAAAAAAAAAAAAAAAAAATTTATGTAATTCTCAAAACTTTTGGCCACGACTGTACATGTAAAAAGTATAAATATATGCTATAAAATATGAAGAAGAATTATAAAGGACTATGGATATGCAGCCTACAAGATTTACATTACTGTATTAACAGAATTGACTTGATTGTAAAAACGGTACTAGTAAATAAATAGAAACAGAACTGCAGCAAATTATATTACACTGAATATTAAAACAGATAATATTGCACAGAATGTGAAGTATTACATTGCACTACAGTACAGGGTCCAGTTTAATAACAAAGGGTCCAAGTGTCAGACACTTCACTATCTTGAGGCCACGAGTTAGTTATATATATATTTTTTGACAAAGTGGGACCAGAGGGGCTCCATAGGTTTCAGTCCCGTGCCGCTTTACCTCTTAACTTCACCAAACATGCATAGATCCTTTGATCAGATCGAAAGATTTTGTTCATAGAGCTGTGACACATGAAAGCAGACTGGCGCACTGAGGCTGCAAAGAAAAACAGCTCGATACTTCACGTTTCGTTTTCATTCATTGCTTCAAGAATCAAGCATAGATCATTATTTTCAGAATATTATCCCAATTAAAATGAGCCCAGAGATACTGTAATCCATGGATGAGATCCAAATATATTACTCATATTGCTATAACACATAAAACCCAACAGGCACAGCACAACAAATAACTTTAGTTTCACTTTGCGCTTTTATTAATAACTTCATGAAACATTCATATATCATGCAAAATCATTGGTCATTTTTTTCAGAAAATTCTCCAGATTAAAAGGAGCTCAAATTCATCGTAATTTGTTCACTTGATCTAAATATATTACTTACGATATTATCACACACATGAAACCATTCAATTGAGAAAAAAAATATGTTATGTTTCCATTCATAACTTCATGAAACATGCATAGCTCATGGAAAATTTAAATTTCTTTAGATTAAAATGGAGCCCAATTATACAATAATCTGTCATTTAGATTTGAAGATATTTATCATTGAATTAAAAAAAAAAAAAAAAAAATCCAAACGCGCACATGCTGCAATATTCTCATGATTTTACCTTTATAACTTCATGATCATGAAACATGCTCTGATTGTGAAAAATGACATATCATCATTAACAGCAGATTCCAGTCCAAAATAAAAACAATCCATTACGATCTTTCATATGTATGTCATGAATCAGTTGGAGAACTCTATTAAACATTTGACAGCACATAGGGTTACAACCCCTTGGCTCAAGCAGTAGCAACATGAATGGAGAGTCCATACAACATCATCAAATTTGCACAAATTTGTATTTTAATCAGAAAACAGACATAACTACATTAAGGTAAAACATAAAAAATATATAAAGATACAAAAACACAACATGAAGCCTTGAACTGGAGAGCGTGAGAAAGTCCACCTGACCACCAAACAGCAAGACCAGCAGAGACCAAGCCCCAATCTCCTTCCCTCCCGAGGGTAAGAAAGCCAGCATCTTATAAGCAGCATAGTTAATCACAATCAATTTTCCACACCTGCATCACAGCACTTAACCTAAAGACACAAAAAGTGTTACCCCATAACACCTGCTGGACAAAATAAAGTACTACAGCCCCTTGGATCGTCACAGTAGAATCAGACTATAACTTTTGACTCTCCTTGCTACATTCGTGGAGTTATGAGTTGGTATTTTTGTGTATGGCACTCAGAAAGCAACAGTATTTAAATAGTATACTTCGGCGAGTCAAGAGCTAAACAAAAAGTCCTGTTTCATTACAAAATACTGTAACTTTTATAAACTTTATACTATCAGCACAAAATTGTAATTAATATTTATTAAAAAATAAATATTTCATAAAACTGCTATTTAAATATATTATTTCTATAGGCTATACAAAAAAAGACTAAATAATAAGGCTGAATAAGCTGATCTATAGCATGTTTAATGATGGTTGCCTGTCTATGAATGGTACACCCCTCTAAGCTCACAGAAGTGGTTTGACCCAAGTCCTCAGCAGCCAATGACATTGACCCGTTCAAACTGATTTTCAAGGCGTACTTCACGTGTATTTCACGTGTATTTAACACGTGAAATACACGTTAAATACGTGCTGATTTTTAACGCGTAAACAACACATATTTAACGCGTTAAATACGTGTTGTTTACGTGTGAAATACACGTATTTAACGTGTTGTTGACGCGTTAAAATTCACGTGAATTTGGCCCTCATGGCCTTCCATAGCCACGCTCTCGCCACGCAGCCAGTGTGTCACCGGCCTAACTCTTCATCTGAACGCGCTCTCTTTGAAATAGGAATCGTTGCCATATTTCTTGTTACCATCGTTTATTCATCGCTGTCTCGTTTGTATTTGGCCAGTTTGGAGAAAGCCTCACCAAACCTGACCAGCCAGCGTTTGCGATCACGAGAACTTGTGCAAACGCCGATGGGTGACATGAATGCAGATGACTCCAGATCGGTGATGCGGTATTTGCTTTCCCAACAAGATCCATCGCCCAACACTAAATTAATTTGCTGAATGCATAAACTGTATTTTCCTGTGCTCAAATCTGCATATCTAAAGGAATGTTTGAGGTAATTTGTTAATTACCATAGACATAGAATTTGCAACTATTACAGTTATTACACTTATATACAAAACTTTGTATTATGCTTGCTATAGAGTTTGTGACGTCGCGTGCACTACCGCCGGTGGCAGTAGACAACCGCGGTAGCAACCGACCACCGCGGTGACGCGGTTGTTACGGCAACCGTCACAGCCCTAGCTCTAGAGTCATATCTCCTGTCGAAGAACATTTTTAGACATTATGAACCATGAATAGTAAGCAATTCGTCAAACATACACTACCATTCAAAAATGTAAGGGTCAGATGTGTCATGTATTTCAAAGACAAATCTGAATTCAAAGTGATCAAAGCTGAATTTTGTTAGCAGAGTAACTCACGCAGACAACAGGATTACTGTTTCACATCAACCAGTTTTGTTCAGACTGGCGCACTTTTATTTAAACAGAAACATGCGCATTCATTCAGTCACTGATTAGGTCACATGACATACACTCTGCAATATGATTGCCTGGTTCAAGGAAAATAAATAAAAGGTAAACAAACCAAATATAAATGAGAGCACAATATTTATAAATCTCAACACCCCCACTTGCTCTCACATTTTTATTTCAACATTTCCAGTTCATCATCTCAATAAAAGTACAAAATTCATACACCAAACATAAATGAGTTAAATTTCATTAACTTGAGCTTTGTTGCTGGTTTTGTTAGCACATCTGCAACCATATCACCAGTTGGACAGTATTCCAGACTAATTCTGCCCTCCTTTATCACAGATCTCACAAAATGGTACTTAATGTCCACATGTTTACATCGTTGTCTATACACAGGATTTTTTGCTAAAGCAATGGCACCCTGATTGTCCTCATACACTCTCGATTCATATTTCTGACCATCAATGTTTTCTAACAATTGCTGTAGAAATAAACACTCCTGTACAGTCGCAGCTAAAGCGATATACTCTGCTTCACAAGTCGACAGAGCAACAGTAGGCTGTCTTTTGGTCTTCCATGAGACCAGTGGACCATTTTTGTTTAGGCTAATACAGTAACCTGTAGTACTCAGTCTATCAGTTACATCAGCTGCCCAATTCGCGTCGCTGTACGCATGAATCAAGTTATCATTTTCACCTTTTTTGTAACACAGTTCTTTGTCTTGTGTCCCTTTTAAATATCTTAAAACATGCTTGACAGTGTTCCACTGTTCTGTGGTTGGTCTAGTAAAATACTGTGACAGTTTGCTCACTACAAAACTTAGGTCTGGTCTTGTGCATGTTGCCAGGTAGATTAAGCTACCTACAACCTCCCTGTATTTTCTGACATCACTCATTTCCACAGCATCATCAGTGTAGTTTAGTTTCGGTTCACATGGAGTTACTCTGGACTTACAATTCTGCATGTCAAATCTCTCAAGTATTTTCTTAATATACCTACATTGAGACATTGTAACACAATCAAAATCTTGCTCATAATCAATACCAAGGAAATGTGTTAATTTTCCCAAGTCCTTCATTTTAAATTTTGCACTGAGTTTCTCTTTCACATGATTAAGCACATACATATTGTTGGCTGCAATAATCAAGTCATCAACCCATATGATTATAAAAACTTTCTCAGTTTCTGTAACCTTCGTGTAAACACAATGGTCAGCTGGGTTTTGAACAAACTTCATTTCACAAAGATACTCATGCAACATTCGGTTCCAGTTCCGGCCCGACTGTTTAAGTCCATACAGTGATTTTTTCAATTTATACACCAGTTTTGCATTACCTTGAGATTTTATCTCGTAACCCTCTGGCTGTTTCATATAAATGTCACACTCTATTGGCGCATGTAAGTATGCAGTGGTCACATCCATTTGATGAACAATCAAATTTTCCTGTACTGCCTTCTGTATCAACACTCTGATGCTTGTCATACTGGCAGTTGGAGAAAAAGTCTCATCATAGTTCACACCTCTCTCTTGACTGTAACCTTTGGCAACATATCGCGCTTTGTATTTGTCTGTTCCATCACTATTTTTCTTAATAGCGTAGACCCATTTACCCCCCACTAATTTTTTACCTTCAGGTAGACTGGTCAGGGTAAAAGTTACACTTTCCTTTAATGACTTCATCTCCTCATTCATAGCCTTAACCCATTCATCTGCATTCACTGATGTTACTGCTTCTTTGTATGTCTGGGGTACATTACATACAAGTCTGTAACAATAATCAATGTTAGCTCCGTCACCATCCAAACCACAAACATAATCACTTAAATATCCTGGCCTTTTCCTCTCTCTGGCAGGATTTCTCCCGGTTTCAGGTTTATGATCTTTTTGTGTTTGGTTTTCGCACATTTCTGGCTCTTTTACTGTGACTGGTTCTTGAGAATTTTGCAGATTAATTTCAGAACCTTCTCTTTTCGATTCTCTAAGATTATTCCCAACCCCAAAATCGTCACAATCATCATCAATCGAAATCTCGTCTGCCTCAGCACTCATTTCAGGTAAAAACTTAACTAGTCTGCGCTTCTGTATTTTCCTGCTATCAGGATAGTAGATCATGTATGCTGGACTATTCTTGTCATATCCCACAAAAATGCCCTTCTCACATCTAGAGTTCAGCTTACTTTTCTCATGTTGATAAGCGTAACACGGAATACCAAACTTCTGCATTCTAGAAATGTTAGGTTGCCTGGCTGTTAACATGAAGTAAGCTGTCTGTTTAGTTCGGTTATTAAAACATCTGTTTCTAACTACAGCCGCAGTCTGGACTGCATAGGTCCACAATGTCTTTGGTAACCCACTTTCTATTAACATGCACCTAGCCATGTCAAATAATGTTCTCCAGTTACGTTCCGCAGTGCCGTTTTGGTGTGGAGAGTATGGTGCAGAGGTCTCATGTCTAATACCGTTTCTACTCAATAATGCCTGGTACTCCCTTCCTGTGAACTCTGTCCCATTATCAGACCTGATGCATTTAACTCTGCCATATGGAGCCATATCAGCAAGAAATTTCTCTGTGGCGGTTATTGTGTCGCTCTTGTTTCTCAAAAAATATACAAACACCGCACTAGAATAATCATCTGTGAAAGATAATGCATATTTATGGCCGTCCTTGGACATTGGGTCTATAGGTCCTGCTAAATCGGTATGTACCATTTCTAGAGCTGCTTTGGCTCTCGCATCTGGCTCTCGGTTTCTAGTCTCAATAAACTTGCCTTGTATGCAAATCTCACACGGTGGGGTTGGTTTGTCTGCTCTATTCTCAATTTTCATACCGTCTACAACATTCTCGAGCTTAATTACATCCCCATAGTTGCAATGACCTAATATCTCATGCCATGTCTGCAAGTCATAACATTTTCTACATTGGTCATCACACTCGTTGTCTTTTGTGTGCAAATAGTACAGTTTATTGTGCACGTGTATGGGGAATTCAGTACCGTCTTTATGTAGCAGAACGTTCTTCCCTTCTCTGAAGATCACGGTTGCTCCATTCGAGGTGGCTGCCTTCACAGAGAAGATGTCCTGTGGGTATGTGGGGATGTACAGCGCGTTCCTTAGCGTTGTCTTGAAACGTCGTCCAGTGCTGTCCACCAAACATACTGCCGCGTCTCCTCTGTTCTTAGCGACTCCGTTGCACCTCGTGCCGTCAGCCAATTCCACACAGTGTGTGTCAGCCTGGAAACTGCTGTCAAACCACTGGAACTTTGCGATGTCTGTGATGATGTGTGAAGTTGCACCTGCATCCACCATTAGGCCCTTTCTTTCATCCTCATGCCTCCACATCTCAGCGTCGCTTGCCCGAAAAACATATTCTTTGTCACCCGGCTCCTCGGACACTTTTCTTGCGTTATCCCGCGGCTTTCTCCGTCTGCAGGTTGCATCGCGGTGAGTGGTATTTTTACATTGACTGCACCACTGTTTACGTTGGCATGTCCTTGCTTTATGGCCTTTTGTGCCACACCGGTAACAGACAATGTCAGCACTTGCAGCTGCACAGTCAGCAAAAGTGGATTTTGTTCCAAACTGCGCTCTTGCTTTCATTACATTGTCCCCGGACGCAGTTGTCCGCATATTTTCAATGTCCTCATAACTTCGAAGTCTTGTCTTAAATTCGGCAAAAGTCATTTTAACATCACTCTGAGTAACATGGATAGTAAATGGCTTAAATGTCTCTGGAAGTCCTTTCAAAACCATTGCTGTCAAAAGTTCGTCACTCAGATTCTCACCTGCATTTCTCAAAGCAGTGATTGTAGTTTCAGCTCTGATGACATATTCCGTAACACTCTCACTCGACAATTTTTGGAGTGAAGTTAGCTCTGTGTACAAGCTTATTACCCGGGGCTTCCCTTTGCCAGCATAATATCCACGTAAAATCTCCAGCGCTGTACGTCCGTCATCTGCTGCTTCTCTCATGACCAGCGACAGGCTTTTGTCATCCAGGAACTGTATCAGCTCAGCATAGGCTTCGGCGTTTTTCGTCTCGTCTTCCTCATCTTCGACAGAAGGCTCATTCAAAATAGTCTCTGTCAGTCCTTGTAAACAAAGGTGACCCAAAAATTTCGTCTCCCATAACTCATAATTTTTCTCATCTCCGTCAAAGACAAGCCTTGACCAGCGGCTCGATGATACCGCTGCTTTTGTCTTTCTGCTCATGTTTGCAGCCTCATGTCATTTCTCTTACAAACTCGGGTACACGCAGTTAAGTTTTCGTTGCGACTTTTACCCAGCGACTTAACACCCGTATTCTGGGCCCATAACCTGTTAGCAGAGTAACTCACGCAGACAACAGGATTACTGTTTCACATCAACCAGTTTTGTTCAGACTGGCGCACTTTTATTTAAACAGAAACATGTGCATTCATTCAGTCACTGATTAGGTCACATGACATACACTCTGCAATATGATTGCCTGGTTCAAGGAAAATAAATAAAAGGTAAACAAACCAAATATAAATGAGAGCACAATATTTATAAATCTCAACAAATTTTCAGCATCATTACTCCAGTCTCCAGTGTCACACAATCCTTCAGAGATCATGCTTTGTGAAATCAAGAATAAAATTGTACAAAATATTCACATATAAAGCAGTTATTTGAAATCGTACTAATATTTCACAACATTACCATTTTTATTTATGATCAAATAAATGAAGTTTTCTTAGTGTACATAAGACTTATTTCAGAAACATAAAAAAAATCTCTTATCTCCAAGCTGCACACTCTCACACTGTGTCTGTTAAAAATCATTCAAACTTTGTGTCAGTACATCATAAATAGGAAAAGGCATCAGATCACCGTCTGTGATTTGTTGTGTCGTGCCGCATCCAGTGTAGAGAGCATCACTGATTATAATAGGCTCTGTTGTATTTTGTTGTGCTGTCCAGTGACGACACAGTGTTAGAACTCTTGTTAAATATCATTACATATGATGTATGTATGATGCCATTCAGCACTGATAGATCTTTTCTATTCATCTATAAATCATTGATAAACCACAAGGTTACTGTAACATATTTAAACAATATTAATAAGAATAAATAAAAATGCATCTGTGACTTAATATTGCTTCTTATTTTTCAGTGGGTTGAAAGTTATCATTAAACACATTCAAATTACAGTTATATATATCCTGATAAATACAGGTGCAGGTCATATAATTAGAATATCATCAAAAAGTTGATTTCACTAATTCCATTCAAAAAGTGAAACTTGTATATTATATTCATTCATTACACAGACTGATATATTTCAAATCTTTATTTCTTTTAATTTTGATGTTTATAACTGACTACTAAGGAAAATCCCAAATTCAGTATCCCAGAAAATTAGAATATTGTGAAAAGGTTCAATATTGAAGACACCTGGTGCCACACTCTAATCAGCTAATTAACTCAAAACACCTGCAAAGGCCTTTAGATGGTCTCTCAGTCTAGTTCTGTAAGCTACACAATCATGGGGAAGACTGCTGACTTGACAGTTGTCCGAAAGACGACCTTTGACACCTTGCACAAGGAGGGCAAGACACAAATTTGCAAAAGAGGCTGGCTGTTCACAGAGCTCTGTGTCCAAGCACATTAATAGAGAGGCGAAGGGAAGGAAAAGATGTGGTAGAAAAAAAGTTTACAAGCAATAGGGATAACTACACCCTGGAGAGGATTGTGAAACAAAACCCATTCAAAAATGTGGGGGAGATTCACAAAGAGTGGACTGCAGCTGGAGTCAGTGCTTCAAGAATCACTACACACAGACGTATGCAAGACATGGGTTTCAGCTGTCGCATTCCTTGTGTCAAGCCACTGTTGAACAACAGACAGCGTCAGAAGCGTCTCACTTCAAAAAGGACTGGACTGCTGCTGAGTAGTACAAAGTTATGTTCTCTGATGAAAGTACATTGAGAATTTCCTTTGGAAATCAGGGTCCCAGGGTCTGGAGGAAGAGAGGAGAGGCACACAATCCACGTTGCTTGAGATCCAGTGTAAAGTTTCCATAGTCAGTGATGGTTTGGGGTGCCATGTCATCTGCTGGTGTTGGTCCACTGTGTTTTCTGAGGTCCAAGGTCAACACAGCTGTATACCAAGAAGTTTTAGAGCACTTCATGCTTCCTGCTGCTGACCAACTTTATGGAGATGCAGATTTCATTTTCCAACAGGACTTGGCACCTGCACACACTGCCAAAGCTTCCAGTACCTGGTTTAAGGACCATGGTATCCCTGTTCTTAATTTGCCAGCAAACTCACCTGACCTTAACCCCAAAGAAAATCTATGGGGTATTGTGAAGAGGAAGATGTGATATGCCAGACCCAAGAATGCAGAAGAGCTGAAGGCCACTATCAGAGCAACCTGGGCTCTCATAACACCTGAGCAGTGCCAAAGACTGATCGATTCGATCTGATTTTCCTTAGTTGTCAGTTATAAATAAATATATCAGTCTGTGTGTAATGAATGAATATAATATACAAGTTTCACTTTTTGAATTGAAATGATGATATTCTAATTATATGACCAGCACCTGTATACACAGAATGACTCATTGAACTGCTTGTATAGTTTTAATAATTCATTTATTTGTAATGAATAAAGGGATTTTACATTTGATTATTTGTTTTTCTTACTTGAATGCTTTTGTTCGAATGTAAAATAAAAAAGTGAATTATTATTAAGAAAAGATCTGCAGGAAAAGATGCAATGTTGCTCTGTGATTTTGCTTTGGAACCTTTAGAAAATAGAAAAGATTTGACTTTGCTAACTCTTTCAACTTCATAACGGTTGTAGCTCAGTATTATTTTGTCAGATTTCAACAAGTTATACATCATTTTGAAGGACTTTTTAATGAGAAAAAAACCTCAACTCATTTTTGCTCATTGTGACTTACTTTGCCAGCACAGGTCACATATGCTACTTAATTTCCACTTGAGAGTGGTCAGATTTAAAGTCTGAGATTAGTCCATCAGTTCTTGAATTTCAATTTTTATTTATGCGTGTGTGTGTGTTCAAAACAAGAGTGTCTGTCTCAGAACCTGAAGAAAAGAGGCCACACCTTATAGGAAATAAACGCCTCCTAAGTGTACGGAAATACCTGGCTGAGGAGATCAGTGACATAAACCAGATAAAACTGTCAGTGGTAAGTGTTTACATATCCGAATGGAATTGCTACAACCTCTTATCTAATATGACTCGAAGTGAATAGAGACTATGTATCATAAAAAGTAGACAATGTAATTATTCAAGCCTATTTGTGAAACTGGACCACAAAACCAGTTACAAGGGTAATTGTTTTTATTTTATTTTTTAGTTTTTTATAATAATAATAAATATGTTTTCCATTGATGTATGGTTTGTTAGGAGGACAATATTTGTCTGAGATACAACTATTTGAAAATCTGGAATCTGATGGTGCTAAAAAATCTAAATATTGTGAAAAATATTTCAAATCCAAAGCAAAGCATTTTATTAATAAAAAATTAAGTTGACACATTTATGGTAGGAAATTTACAAAATATATTCATGGAACATTATCTTTTTTTAAATCCTAATGATTTTTGGCATGAAAAATCAATAATTTTGACCCATCTTGCACACACCACATCTCGCTGTAACCAAATCTTCTCCGCTGTCGCAAAACCTCAACTGTGTGCATGCGTTAGTGGAACCAGACGATAGGCTTAAATGTTCCGCGACTTGACTGTTAAAAGCAGATGATTGGCTTTCCAGCGGGAGGGGTGGGACATGTGCATACAACCGCCATCTTTGCCGTTACAGGTTTTCCTTTTATAGTTGTATTGAGGATTGAGGAAGTGGTATATCTCTTATAAATTGTCTCTGGTATGGAACAGTGAACTGACTTGGAACCAGAATTCCAAGAATTCCGAGAGGAATCCAGTATTCAGACAGACCATGGAATAACTAACATTTATTTACTAATGGAACGTTATTCTAAAGTAATTGTTTTAAAAAATGTTCAAGAGTGTTTCACTTTGGTCTGTTACTGTAGGAACATTGACTTTACATTTCCATACTCCTAAACATGACGCTGAACAAAACAAACTGGTTTGTTTTACTCATGAACATAAAATGAGTAATGGACAAAAGTTCACATCTGTCAAGAACTTGAATCTGCTCAAAGTGCCCCCAAAGTGTTGGACGAATTTAAACATGATGATGTTTTGTCAACAACTAAGTTTTTGCAACTTTTTTGAGACTGCCATATAAATATATGTATAGATAATGTCACATACTGGTAATGTGGTTTAAGTGGTACATTAGGGCTGCACGATATTGGGAAAAAATGACATTGCGATATTTTATTTTTCTGCGATATATATTGCGATATTTTTTCTTACAAGCAAAAATGGGGTGAGCACACTTACATTCTCATTTCGTGTTGTTTGAAAATGGCTCGCTCTCTCTTGGTCTCTCTCTCTCTCTCAATTCAATTCATATTGCTTTATTGGCATGACATACAAAGGTACATATTGCCAAAGCATTGTACATAGCAGAATAGAAACAAACAAAACAAAAATACATATATATTCATAAGAAAAAAAAATTACATGCAAAATAAATCCATATACATTTCTATAAACATTGATGGTACTTCAAATGTACTCTCTGTCTGTCTCTCTCGCGCGCTCTCTCTCTCTCTCTCTCTCTCTCTCTCTCTCTCTCTCTGTCTCTCTCACGTGCGCTCTCTCTCTCTCTCTGTCTCTCTCGCGCGCTCTCTCTGTCTCTCTCGCGCTCCCTCTCTCTTTGCCCTGTTAAACTTGCATGTGGTTTTCAGTCCTGTCAATTATAAACTTTCACTCTATGATGGTTAAGCTGTGCAATTAATCCGCGAATCACACTGTCAAGGGCAGGGGACTAGCTGGCCCCTACAGTTAATGAATAATGGATCAACTACGACAGCCTACATCGCACATCCTGCGATGTGACTATCGTGGATTCGTACATCGCGATATCGATGCTTAAACGACACATCGTGCAGCCCTATGGTACATTGTCCTAATGAATTGTCCTTTTTTTTTTTTTGCAGGTCTGAGACAGCTACAATGAAGCCACAAAAACAGTTCATAGTTTCCTGTATTTCTATAATGCATTAATGAATAACAATAATTAAAATAAAATTTAATGTCAAGGTTTTGTGTTAATTCCAGCTATGTTGAGTATTCTGTGAATAATTTTGATTTTAGGTGCATATTCTTAATTCTTTGCAAAACAACCTGAACTGTTTGCTATTGAAAGGTTGGTATGTAGTTTAAATAAATAAAAAATTATATTCTTGACAAAACCTGTGTACAGTTTGTATTAATAATTTAAATTATTTAATTATATTAATTAATGGCCTAATTACCAGCTATCAGTTAAACATTTAAATCAGAACCAATACAAAACTGCAACGAAAGCTATTAAATATGTGCTAATAAAGACCAATACAAACTTGTAATGGAACCATCAGAACCAATACAAAACTGATGGAAACCATTAAATTTGTGCTAATAAAGACCAATACAAACTTGTAATGGAACCATCAAAACCATTACAAAACTGACGGAAACCATTAAATTTGTGCTAATAAAGACCAATACAAACTTGTAATGGAACCATCAGAACCATTACAAAACTGTGATGGAAACCATTATGTGCAAATCGTGACCAATACAAACTTGTAATGGAAACCAATACAAACCAATAAATCCTAATGGAATATGCCCAAAACACACTACGTAATGGAAACCATTTGGTAATGGTTTTAATGGTTAATTGCTGATGGTTTGTAATGGTTTTGTAATGGAAACCATTAGAATTTCTGTAATGGTTTCTATTGTTTTTTTCAGCAGGGATATGATAAGGGCATAATATAACAGCTGTTCTTTATATAAGATATAACTGAAGAAATATCTTATTGATGCATCTAACAGCATATCAAACGATGATTATTGGACTGAATAATATGATATAAACACTTACGGTCTGCAATGACGCACGCGCTGATATTCACCATATAATTCCAGCAACTTCTGAAGCGATCACACAACATCGGCCGCCCATCACATTTGAAACGCTCAAGCCTTGTTTATACTTTCGCCTGGCTCCGCAGCGCGAGTCTCCGCAGACTGCGCGCGCACCTCCGCAAACGGACGAGGCGTTTATACTTGACGCGCTCGCCGTTGTACTATTTTTTTTAACCGACAGGGGGCGACTCGGAGTAATTCTCCTCTAAACCACCTGGAATCGGCGGCGAAGAAGTAGTTTGCCGGAACAACAACACTGAGAACATGGCGCCTCTGGCTCTGGACGTGCTGAATGCTGAAGAAGAGTTGTGTTTGTTGATGTTAACTAAAAGACAAAATGCAAAAAGTGTTACAGTGCATCATATAATTACGTCAGAACAAAACGAAATTAAATTACCCCCCCGCAATGACGTCATTTTTGCCGCGCGCACCTTCGCGCTCCTGTGGACGCGTCGAGTATAAACCAGGCTTAACTGCTCACCAGCTGAGTGCTATATATCAATCTATAGCTTGATGGCTTTAATTAAACTTGCCGCATGCATTTACAATACTAACACGCACCGCATTTCTTCCTTACTTTTCTCCATTGCCGTATATCTGATCTCACGCTATTTTTCTCCAAAATCGCGAGACTTCCGATTAAACTCCGCCCACTCAACAGGCGCAACACTTGAACAGAATACTGAACAACTATAATATTAAAATAAATGTAACTTGACCATGGCCTTTTGCACACCAGGTTTAAGTCAAGCAGAGTACATCAAAACTATTATCTGTGATCATTTCTTTTACAATAACTGCTTTTGGTGTGAGTGATCTAATATTTATGAGCCCAAACTTTAAAAATAGTTTTTGCTCATTTATTATTTTTCTGGTTTAATCACAATAAGATTTTTTTTCTAGATCCTTCATTAAATTAATATTTTGACCTCAATATTTGGGGAACAGACACCGTTTTAACAGATTGGACAGCACAAGTAGGCTACTTCTATCATTTGAGCATTTAGAACAAAAATCATCATAATAGTTATTCATATGGAGCAAAGGGTCCTGGAGATGTTGTCAGAGAGCAGCTCCACTCCAACTCATCGTAGGTCATCAGCGCGACAAAGCCTAGGACGCTCCCAGAAAAGATTGCAATTATAAAAAAATAGCAGTTTCTGTTCTTTACACCATGACAATAACCATTCATTTAAAGCAACAAGTCTACTGAAACTTTCGTGTCCTCGTCCATACGTGGGCAGTGGTCCTGACACAATGATCATAGCCTCGGGCGTCGTGCTACGAACCGTCTCGATCAGGCTCCTGAAGTCCCTCTTCAGTGTCTCTCCGTCTGCTGCAGCGTGTTGTCGTTAACCCCGCTCTGGGGTTCTCGTCGGCCTTCAGGACCACGGGTATCTGCGCAGAAACATCGAGAACACGAGCTTCAGGGAAAGAGTGAGTGTGCACTTTACCTTCAGCTAACGTAGCATGGACGATGGAGTCTCCAATGAACACTGCGTCACGTCCCGTCTTGCGGAGGGGAGCGAAGCGGTTCCGGATGGAGATCTCGAAGACCGGAGGGGGAGAAGTCATCGCCCGGGGCTTGGCTCGCATCCTCCGCCGTGGATGCATCCAGGGTCTGTGGTGCCCCGGCGCCGGAGTGAAGGACATCTGGGAGGATTGCATCCTGGGTGCACCGGGCCTATGCAGAGAAATACACAGAGTAGACGTGGTGGGACTGTTACCAGCACGCTGTATACTTACCCCGGACTTGTGAGCATCAGCCCAGAAGGTTTCCAGAGCGGTTCTCCACTCTCTTGCCTCACCTCCAGGTCATGAATCTGCTTCTCCACGGCCTCCAGCTCAAGCTGCACTGAATGCAGCTCGAACGTGTCCTCACCTGCAATCAAAGGTAGACATACATCCGACATTAAAGCAAGTAACAGTGGGTAAAGTAATAGTAATATGTGTGAATAGAGTATTAGCAATGCAAGCGCGGTAAGCGACAACCATGCTGCCGATGTTAACAGGCTATAAGCTAATAGCAGACCCAGGAAATAAAAACAAAATTAGTGATAACGAGGCACTCTGATTGTTTTGTTGTAGAATACGATAGAGGATATATTCACACGTTATAGAAATTAAATGGTGTATAAAATAGATTTTTAAACATGGAACTGAAAGTCATGACATTTGCCAAGTATGGGAACCCATACTCAGAATTGGTGCTCTGCATTTAACCAATCCAAATGCACACACACAGCAGCTATATCCAGCTGCCCAGGGAGCAACTGGGGGTTCAGTGGCACTTCAGCCATGGGTATTCCACATGGGTGGAAGAGAGTGTTGTTCGTTCACCCCACTCCCCCATCTACCTATAACTCCTGCCGGAATCAAGACTTGAACCTTTGACCATCGGGTTACAAGTCCAACTCTCTAACCATTAGGCCACAGTTTCCTCCATAGCCAGTGAAATCAATTTTAGCACTCATTATGTCTATTACTAAGGCAAAAGGTTTCATTTTTTATTTTTTAAGCAATTCGTTCTTTTGGTTCAAAAAGCAAAGTTGAGTATACTTCACGAAAGTTACTTATATGCATTAATCTGGAGTGATGAATGGCTGCCGTGGCTGGAGAGTACACGTCTACATCATCAGTTTTCTAAGCTTTTTTTGTATTATTCATAATAATGAACACTTAAGATCCAATCACTGTGCTGTATTATGTATGAGATCGTCTTACAGTGGATAACTCAAATCTCATGAAAGAGCTAATGCGCTGTCAGTTTATCTCTGTTAACACAACCATAACAATATAAAAACAGCATGTGGAGCACGCATTAGAGACATTTCTGTGTGGAAAGCTGTGATGAGTTTCATAACACTCGCTGCACAGATCATATTTCATATCCAGATCGGAGCAAGCATGTTTCATGTTTATGTAAACATATTTCATAAACTCCAATGCTTCAAACATGAACCAGCATGCACCCAATGTCTTCAAAAAAAAGATGTGCAGCAGCAGCTGTGGCTCGTGTGATCATGAACACGACAGTATGGTGGAATATTGTGATACACAGCAAATAATACAGATCGAAAATTCAAAGAAGAGTAAACAAAGTAACTGCCTTTATTCTTTCTGTTTTAAAGCTATTTTTATATTCATTTGTCTTTATGAGTGTGCTGTAGGTCTGTGTTTTATTTGTTGTTGTATCCCCTTTTCCCATCCCCTACACTCCTACTTTTCCACAGTTTTACACTCATTTCTGGAGACTTTTTCAGATCCAGGGTGTCAAAGACCAGTGCTGAAACAGAGGGGTTTCATGACACTTTAAGCCCTTTGTTCCATCAGTTGTCATGAGGAATGTCAACTCATTGGCTAACAAAATAGATGAACTGGCTGCATTGGTGAAGAACGCCAGGATCTACAGGGGGTGTAGTTTGAGAATTGGCTAACCGCTAGCATCCCGGAAGCTAACGTGGACCTGGCTTCACCACAGTCAGAGCAGACAGAGACACAAAGGCGTGCGTAAAGATTAAAGGTGGGTGACTTGCAAAGTTTATTAAGTGTAATCCTAGGCATGTTACTGTGAAGATGTCAACTTGCTGTAGGGACATTGAGCTCTTGGTTGTGGGTCTACGCCCTTTCCACATGCTGAGGGAGTTTTCACACACCATCACGGTTTGTGTTTACATCCCCCCACTTGAGCAAGCTAAATCCCTGTGTAAAGTTATTCATTTGGTAGTTGCGAGACTGCAGACATTCAGAAGCCTTCATGTTTATTTCTGGGGATTTTAATCATGTCACAGTGGACTCTTCACTGTCTGCTTTCTCTCGGTATCTGGACTGCTTCACTAGAGGGAACAGGACTGTTGTTCTGCTGTATGCTAATGTTAAAGATGCATATACTGCCATTTCTCTGCCACCCTTGGAGAGATCAGAACACAGATTGGTTTTGCTCCAGCCTCATTATAAGCCTTAAGTAGTGAAGCAACCTATCATCACACGCTCCTTTAGAAAGAGGACTTTTGGAGCTGAGGAGGCCATACAGGACCTTTTCAGTCTACTGACTAGGGAATGCTACAGGAGTCGTATGGGAATGAGAGTTCCCCCTAGATCCATTTGCTGTTTTCCCAAAAATAAGGATTACTAGTTACATGAAGGACCTCCTCAACCAGAAGAAGAGGGCTTTTAAGAAGGGTGACTTGGAAGAGAATAGATGTATACAAAGAGAGCTCAAAGTCCAGGTGAAAAAGCTAAAGATAAATACAGTAGGAAAGTAGAGTAGAAGTTACAGCAAAACAGCATAAGGGAGATGTGGCATGGCATGAAAACTATGACTGGATGCAGTTAAAAGAGAGGTAATTTTGTGAAGGGGGATGTGGGGAGGGCCAACCAGTTAAACAACTTCTTCAATAGGTTTGACTACCCTGGTTTCACCTGGTGAGAGTAATAAACATCTTCAATCATCATGTATCAGGGTAGTAACATTGTAAGAAAGATGTTTTTCGATTTCACTAGTGCATTTAATGCCACCCAGCCCCCTCTACTGAAAGACAGACTGACAGAAATGAGTGTGGAGTCTTATCTTAATAAGCTCGTTACAGATTATCTGACAGAGACCTCAATATGTCCAACTGATGGATAGCACCGCTGATACTGTAGTTAGCAGCACGGGGGCACCACAGGGGACAGTGCTCTCCCCTATCCTGTTTGTCTTATACACTCCAGATTTCAAGTATAATTCAGAATTGTGTCATATGCCAAAAGTTGTTGTAGATGTTTTAATAGACTGTCATTGCTAGCATCCTCTTCTGTGCTGTCATGTGCTGGGTGAGCAGCATTAGAAAGAGGAATGCAACACAGGAGAGGAGGATTCTTAGCAAGTTATTGTCCATCTTGGACAATATCCATCATCCGTTGAGTGTCTGTTTTTAATTTTGTTATTTCCCTTTGGAATTACCGTAATTCCTCAAATAAAAACCAGTAGTCAAATAAACGCCCGACCTCTTATAGTGGCTGGGGGCATGGTCAACACAGGCAAATAAAGGCCGGTCTTAAATAAAGCCTGGGGGAAAATTTGTGCAGCAGAGCCAGATAACAAGCGTACACGCCCACTGCTGGAGCGTTTCTCGTTCTCGAGTCAAGAACCGGTTGCATCGGTTTTCGATTCACCGGTACACTGAACCGAGAAACGTTTCTGTCAGATGCGTCCGATTCGAGAACCGAGGAGCTGATGATACTGCGCATGCGTGATTCAGCGTGAAGCAGACTGACACACAGAATGTCTGAACCGAACTGATTCGTTTGGTGATTGATTCTGAACTGATTCTGTGCTAATGCTATGATCTCTGTCCACTGGAACGCTGTTGCTTTTTATTTAAAACAATTACTTATCAAACAGATGGAATTAGAAATAAAGGCCTGCTTCTAATAAAAGCCTGCTTCAAATAAAAGCCTGTTACCTTCTGCAGTTCAGGTAAATAAAGGCCCAGGCTTTTATTTGAGGAATTACGGTAATTAAGTATCTACTGTATCTATCTATCCATCCATCCATCCATCTATCTAAAAAGGCCATAGCCACCAGGGAATACTATTTTCATGAAAAGGTGTACATGGTCTGCAACAATGCTTAGGTAGATGGTACATGTCATAGTGGATGGACGGCAGGATCCAAGATTTCCAAGCAGAACATTGCCCAAAGCATCACACTGCCTCCGCTGGCTTGCTATAGTGCATCTTAAGGCCGGGACACACCAAGCCAACTTCAACTAAGTTGTGGTGACAAAAGCAGAAGGAGTTGTCGCCTTGTGTCAGTAGCATCAGAACAAAAAGCTGCACTTGAACACACTATCCCCATGCCAATTCAACATGCTAATTCAGGCAAACACTCGCCAGTGTGAATCCGACAAGAGGAACACACCAAACAAACTTGCCCGACCGTAGCTCAACTGTTGGATCAGACCACATGGGCCCTCCTTTACTCTCCACGTGCATCAGTGAGCCATGACCATGTCACCAGTTCATCTCTGTTCCTTTCTTTGACAACTTTTGATAGACACTGCAGATTGGGAACACCCTAAAAGAGTTGAAGTTTTAGAGATGCTCCAATCCAGTCGTCTACCCATCTCAATTTGGCCCTTGTCAACCTCGCTCAAATCCTTACACTTGCCCAAATTTTCTGTTTCTAACACCAACTTTGAGGACAAAATGTTCACTTGTTGCCTAATCTATCCCACACACTAACAGGTGCCACTATAAAGACATAATTAGTATTATTCACTTTACCTGTCAGTTGTCATAATGTTATGCCTGATCTGTGTATACATGTATATTCGTGGGAACATTTGCCATCCTCAAGTTAGTTGTACCACTTTGGTCTATGGTTTCATGTGTGGTAGACCACAATTAAACGAAGAAGTAAAGATCAGCATTAAATTTTCTTTATTATCTTTAAAACAGATCTGTATCTTGGTTATGTAAATTTCATAATTAGGAGCCTATTCATACATATCTTACAAAAATTTGTAAAAACTTTTTGAGGTAAGGAAGAGTTGTTTAGTGTTACGCTTCCTTTTTTAAAAATGTACATGCATGACATGCATGAGAACATTTACCATTCTCACGCTGGTTTTACCACTGTGGTTCGTTGGAAATATTAGAAATAAATGACGAAGTAAACAATGGCATTAACAGGTCTATTAACTTCTGTGATTGTGTAATTAGCTTTGGTAATTTTTCTGGGTACTTTTTCCTTTTCTTTTTTTGGCCACACAGAAAATGTGTGAATGAGAAGATATTAAAAGCAATTAAGTTATTAACAGCAAATATTTATACAGTCATGCATTCTTACTTAAATTACAAAATGTACAAAAAATGTCCAGTGTATTGCAATGCTAAAGGAGCCCAACCAATTATTGAGTGCATAAATGAACATAGTTTAAAGAAATTGAACTTTTTTGGTTGATCTTAGAAAATATTCTAATATTTTGAGGTACTGGATTTTTGACATTCATGAGCTGTAAGCTCTAATCATCAAAATTAAATCACAAAAAAAACTATTTTGAAATGTTTTACTTCACTTTTTGAAATAAGTTACAAAACAATTTTTTTTCATGATATTCACATTTTTCAAGATACAACTGTGTTTGTGTGTGTGTGAGTGTATATATATATATATATATATATATATATATATATATATATATATATATATATATATACATACACACACACACACACACACAGTGCCATAAAGGTTATAAATCTAATAACTGCTTGTACCACCGTTTGCAGCAACAACTGCAATCATGCGTTTGTGATAACTGTCAAGGAGTCTTTCACATCACTGTGGAGGAATTTTGGTCCACTCTTCTTTGCAGTATTGTTTTAATTCAGCCACATTGGATGGTTTACAAGCCTGAAGGGACTGTTTAAGGTCATGCCACAGCATCTCAATCGGATTTAAGTCTGGTCTTTGATCCACTCCAAATCCTTAATTTTGTTTTTCTTGAGCCATTAAGAGGTAGACTTCCTGGTGTGTTTCCGATCATTGTCCTGCTGCATAACCCAAGTGCACTTGAGCTTCAGGATTTTCTGATAGAGTGCAGAATTCATGATTCCATCAATTATGGCAAGACATCCAGGTCCTGAAGCTGTATAAAAATTTTTAGGCACGTTATACTTTCAGTGACGCATGCGAACGATCTCGGCGTCAGCGCGGAGAGTGAGGTACTAACTGATCTTTGCTTCATTAAAGTTTGCACATATTTTTTTGTCGCGAAAGTTAATCTTCCTTCAAAACAGCCGGTAAAAGGGTCGCGCGATAACGTGCGTCATCACTACGACACGGCATTAGATCTGGCTTTTGTTCAAACAGCGCTCGTTCCGGGACTGAACCAGGCAATGTTACTAGTAGGGCTGTCACTTTTGTGAAAAAATCATTTTCGATTTTTAAGACATAAGTGTTCATTGAATCGATTGTAAAATCGATTTTCCATGTCAAAAAAAAAAAAGATGTTTCCTTTTTCAACGTCAAATAATGGACGAACATAAAGAGAGCGCTGGAAACGCAAAAGTCAGCAATATTTCTTATTTATTGGCATGAAGTGCAGAATAACAAACAGCAACAGGAGTGCAACATTCTTGAAAAAAGATATATGCAGAGGGGACGGCTTGCAAAGTTTATTAAGTGTAATCCTAGGCATGTTACTGTGAAGATGACAACTTGCTGTAGGGACATTGAGCTCTTGGTTGTGGGTCTACGCCCTTTCCACATGCTGAGGGAGTTTTCACACACCATCACGGTTTGTGTTTACATCCCCCCACTTGAGCAAGCTAAATCCGTGTGTAAAGTTATTCATTTGGTAGTTGCGAGACTGCAGACATTCAGAACCCTTCATGTTTATTTCTGGGGATTTTAATCATGTCACAGTGGACTCTTCACTGTCTGCTTTCTCTCGGTATCTGGACTGCTTCACTAGAGGGAACAGGACTGTTGTTCTGCTGTATGCTAATGTTAAAGATGCATATACTGCCATTTCTCTGCCACCCTTGGAGAGATCAGAACACAGATTGGCTTTGCTCCAGCCTCATTATAAGCCTTAAAGGTGCATTGCGCAACTTTTCATGTTAAAAATACCCGTTTTCTAACCCATACATGCTTAAACAATTGCCTGATGGGCTGAATGAGCCCTTCTCTGATCACTGCGATTGCCTCTATAATCCTGTACAGTAAAATAAATAAGAGGGGTTCGGGTCGGAATCTGAGACTGGGCGTGACGTCATGCGCGTTCACGGCACGCTCATATGTCTGGCAGGTTTGTGTATGCGCCGACGCCGCAATTCTCCGTCGAAAATGGATTCTAAGAGACCGGCTAGTAGTTCATTTCAAACACCAACGCAAACTCCATGTAAGATAAAAAAAAGAAAACTTTTGTCTAGTGCAACCAAAAGGTCCAAATTGGAGTCAGACAGGCGTCGGGCTAAGACGAGAGTAAACATAGGGAAGGCTTTCAACAAATGGAGAGGTCTCCGGTCTGCTATAGGGCTCAAACGGGATCCTCAGTTGGCTTTTTTCTTGATAAAAAGGTAAGATATATACCATTCTCTAATGTCTGATACGCCCAATATATGACAATAAATGACGGTCCGTAAAATGTGTAATGCTTTAGCGTAAGCTAGATAAATGTACAATCGGAATAAGTTTTACTAACTTACCATTGTCAGTGATCAGGTTCAGAAACTGTGTATGACCTAGCTACTACCGGTAGCCTTGAGTCCTTTGCTAACATGCTATGTTGCTCACGTCCTTGACCAACATTGAATAATATATATCTTCTATTTCTGGAAAAATAGTAAATTGTTCCCGGGAATGTGGTACATTTTGTATGTAGTTTATAATAGGTATGTGGGGGCAACAATGTATTCTACTCTTTGTAAATCAATACGTTTGAGAGGCTAACTTTACTGGGTCTGGACCTGGTTTAGCCCTGATTTAATCCTATTTTTTTTATTACTTCGACATAATAATCAATATTATATTTACATGTACTCATTGTATTCTGTTTGGTAAGGGCTTTCTTGTTTTCAGCTATGAGAAGACTGTAGTATTACCATCTACATCTACACCTCATCAGGCATCTACTATAATAAGTCAATAAGTACTATATGTCATAAGTGGATACAGTAAACACATAACACAGTTCAACATGGAGATAGATGGAAATAAAAAATGAAGTTTTCTACTACCCCCATTTTTTCCCTCACACATAAGTGTGTAATTTACTCAATTGCCTTTACTTTCACATATTTAAAATGACTTTCAGATTTAAAACTTTATTACCTCTGAAGACATTATGATTGTAAACAAAAGATTTGTGCGGCTGATGCTCCTTGGGTTATGACCAGCTCGTGCAAGCGTGCGTGTGGTCCGTGAGCGTGCACACCTCTGGTTGCAGTTTCGCTTGCCGCAGAAAATGGCCGCTGACACCTTTCTCAGGTACTTCGAGACATTATCAAGGATCCTAGAGGTTCCCAAGACGGTTCACGTCATGGCTGCTGAGTCAGCGCCTCAGCACAAGATGGCCGCCAGCCCAGCGCCACAGCACAAAATGGCCGCCAGCCCAGAGCCACAGCACAAGATGGCCACCAGCCCAGTGCCACAGCACAAGATGGCCGACTCAACGCCTGAGTCTCCGGACAAGGGGCCACCCACTCGCCATCATAGAGGGCGGAGGAGGAGGAGAAAGGCGCCTACTGTTCCTCAAAGCCCAGAGAACGTTCCCGAGCGGACCGCTGTCGTCCAGGAGGACGTTCCCGAGCGGGCCACTGCCGTCCAGGAGGACGTTCCCGAGCGGGCCGCTGCCGTCAAGGATGACGTTCCCGAGGCGGTGCGCGATGCTGTTCCGGAGGCCGAGGCGGTGCCCGATGCTGTTCCGGAGGCTGAGGCGGTGCCCGATGCTGTTCCGGAGGCCGAGGCGGTGCCCGATGCCGAGGCGGTGACCGATGCTGTTCCGGAGGCCGAGGCGGTGCCCGAGGCCGCTCCCGATGCGGTGCGCGAGACCGCTCCCGAGGCCGTTCCAGAGGCGGTGCCCGAAGCCGAGGCGTCTCACGTCTCCACAGGCAGTCCAAATGCAGGTCAGGTGCCCATTGACTTTCCAGAGTTGAGTCAGTTCCCGGTTGACCCTCCAGAGTCGAGTCAGGTGTTCATGGACCCTCCTGAGTCAGGGTTAGTCACCGTCGACCATCCAAAGTCAGGGCTGGTTCCTGTTGACCTTCCAGAGATGAGTCAGGTTCCAGTGAATTCTCCAGAGTCGAGTCAGGTTCCAGTGGACCCTCCAGAGTCGAGTCAGGTGATTGTTGAATTTTCAGAGTTGAGTGAGGTTCCGGTTGACCTTTCAGAGGCTAATCAGGTGCTTGTGGACCCTCCAGAGTCAGGGCTAGTCACCGATGAACCTCCAGAGTCAGGGCTAGTCACCGATGACCTTCCAGAGTCAGGGCTAGTCACCGATGACCCTCCAGCGTCAGGGCCAGTCACCGATGACCGTCCAGAGTCAGGGCCAGTCACCGATGACCATCCAGAGTCAGGGCCAGTCACTGATGACCTTCCAGAGCGAGGGCTAGGTACCATGGACTCTCCAGAGACAAGGCTAGTCATCGTGGACCTTTCTGAGTCAGGTCAAGTCACTGGGTGGCCTTCTGCTCCGCCCTTGGGGACTCCGACGTCAACCACAAGGACGTGGTGGTCATCTGCTCCGCCCTGGGGGACTCCGGCGTCGACCACGAGGACGTGGTGGTCCTCTGCTACGCCCTGGGGGGCTTCCGCTCTGACCACGCGGACATGGTGGTCCTCTGCCCCGCCCTGGGGGGCTTCCGCTCTGACCACACGGACGTGGTGGTCTCCTGTTTCGCCCTGGGGGGCTTCCGCTCTGACCATACGGACATGGTGGTCTTCTGCTCCGCCCTGGGGGGCGCTTGCCCTGACTACATGGTTGTGGTGGTCTTCCGCTCCGCCCTGGAGGACTCTGGCCTTGACCACAAGGGTGTGGTGGTCTTCTGCTCCGCCCTGGGGGGCTTCATGTTGTTTTTTTCCTTTTGTTTTTGTGTTAATGTCTGTCCCTGTTCCTCTCTGTTAGTCTGGCCCTCCGTCCCTCCCCCTGAACCTCCTCCGGTCCTCCTCCCTCCTGGTCTTCTTGTTTTGAGTTTACATTCTGGTGCCTGTTCCCCATGTTTTTCTTTTCTGACCCTCCATCCCTCCCCCTGAGCCTCCACCTGTCCGCCTCCCTCCTGGTCTCTGTTTTGTGTCTGTCTTGGAGCGTCTGGGAGCCGCTCCGTAGAGGGGGGGTACTGTCACAGTGTCTGGGTTGTGTTCCCTGGGTTTCCACTAGGTGTCCTCCTGTTCCCACGGTGTGTATCTTATTATCACATCCTGTCTCCTTATTTGGTCTCCTTCCTCCTTGTTTAGTTAATTGATTGTTCCCCACCTGTCTCCATATTCCCCATTATCCTTTTGTGTATTTATACCCGGTCTGTCTGAGTCTTTGTCATGGAGTCCTTGTCGTTTGTGTGATACTTCCCTGAGTCTGCTCTGTCTATTCTTGTTATGTTATTGGATATTCTGGTTTTGACCCTGCCTGGAGTGTTTACCCCTTTTGGATTGCCCCTCAATAAACCTCATACCTGCATTTGGATCTCTCCCTTGTTTCTTGTATCAACGTACGTGACACTAGTTACATGAAGGACCTCCTCAACCAGAAGAAGAGGGCTTTTAAGAAGGGTGACTTGGAAGAGAATAGATGTATACAAAGAGAGCTCAAAGTCCAGGTGAAAAAGCTAAAGATAAATACAGTAGGAAAGTAGAGTAGAAGTTACAGCAAAACAGCATAAGGGAGATGTGGCATGGCATGAAAACTATGACTGGATGCAGTTAAAAGAGAGGGAATTTTGTGAAGGGGGATGTGGGGAGGGCCAACCAGTTAAACAACTTCTTCAATAGGTTTGACTACCCTGATTTCACCTGGTGAGAGTAATAAACATCTTCAATTATCATGTATCAGGGTAGTTACATTGTAAGAAAGATGTTTTTCGATTTCACCAGTGCATTTAATGCCACCCAGCCCCCTCTACTGAAAGACAGACTGACAGAAATGAGTGTGGAGTCTTATCTTAATAAGCTCGTTACAGATTATCTGACAGAGACCTCAATATGTCCAACTGAGGGATAGCACCGCTGATACTGTAGTTAGCAGCACGGGGGCACCACAGGGGACAGTGCTCTCCCCTATCCTGCTTGTCTTATACACTCCAGATTTCAAGTATAATTCAGAATTGTGTCATATGCCAAAAGTTGTTGTAGATGTTTTGATAGACTGTCATTGCTAGCCTCCTCTTCTGTGCTGTCATGTGCTGGGTGAGCAGCATTAGAAAGAGGAATGCAACACAGGAGAGGAGGATTCTTAGCAAGTTATTGTCCATCTTGGACAATGTCCATCATCCGTTGAGTGTCTGTTTTTAATGTTGTTATTTCCCTTTGGAATTACCGTAATTCCTCAAATAAAAACCAGTAGTCAAATAAACGCCCGACCTCTTATAGTGGCTGGGGGCATGGTCAACACAGGCAAATAAAGGCCGGTCTTAAATAAAGCCTGGGGGAAAATTTGTGCAGCAGAGCCAGAAAACAAACGTACACGCCCACTGCTGGAGCGTTTCTCGTTCTCGAGTCAAGAACCGGTTGCATCGGTTTTCGATTCACCGGTACACTGAACCGAGAAACGTTTCTGTCAGATGCGTACAATTCGAGAACCGAGGAGCTGATGATACTGCGCATGCGTGATTCAGCGTGAAGCAGACTGACACACAGAGTGTCTGAACCGAACTGATTCGTTTGGTGATTGATTCTGAACTGATTCTGTGCTAATGCTATGATCTCTGTCCACTGGAACGCTGTCACTTTTTATTTAAAACAATTACTTATCAAACAGATGGAATTAGAAATAAAGGCCTGCTTCTAATAAAAGCCTGCATGAAATAAAAGGCTGTTACCTTCTGCAGTTCAGGTAAATAAAGGCCCAGGCTTTTATTTGAGGAATTACGGTAATTAAGTATCTACTGTATCTATCTATCCATCCATCCATCTATCTAAAAAGGCCATAGCCACCAGGGAATACTATTTTCATGAAAAGGTGTACATGGTCTGCAACAATGCTTAGGTAGATGGTACATGTCATAGTGGATGGACGGCAGGATCCAAGATTTCCAAGCAGAACATTGCCCAAAGCATCACACTGCCTCCGCTGGCTTGCTATAGTGCATCTTAAGGCCGGGACACACCAAGCCAACTTCAACTAAGTTGTGGTGACAAAAGCAGAAGGAGTTGTCGCCTTGTGTCAGTAGCATCAGAACAAAAAGCTGCACTTGAACACACTATCCCCATGCCAATTCAACATGCTAAATCAGGCAAACACTCGCCAATGTGAATCCGACAGGAGGAACACACCAAACAAACTTGCCTGACCGTAGCTCAACTGTTGGATCAGACCACATGGGCCCTCCTTTACTCTCCACGTGCATCAGTGAGCCATGACCATGTCACCAGTTCACCTCTGTTCCTTTCTTTGACAACTTTTGATAGACACTGCAGATTGGGAACACCCCAAAAGAGTTGAAGTTTTAGAGATGCTCCAATCCAGTCGTCTACCCATCTCAATTTGGCCCTTGTCAACCTCGCTCAAATCCTTACACTTGCCCAAATTTTCTGTTTCAAACACCAACTTTGAGGACAAAATGTTCACTTGTTGCCTAATCTATCCCACACACTAACAGGTGCCACTATAAAGACATAATCAGTATTATTCACTTTACCTGTCAGTTGTCATAATGTTATGCCTGATCTGTGTATACATGTATATTTGTGGGAACATTTGCCATCCTCAAGTTAGTTGTACCACTTTGGTCTATGGTTTCATGTGTGGTAGACCACAATTAAACGAAGAAGTAAAGATCAGCATTAAATTTTCTTTGTTATCTTTTAATATTATCTTTAATATTACAGATCTGTATCTTGGTTATGTAAATTTCATAATTAGGAGCCTATTCATACATATCTTACAAAAATTTGTAAAAACTTTTTGAGGTAAGGAAGAGTTGTTTAGTGTTACGCTTCCTTTTTTAAAAATGTACATGCATGACATGCATGAGAACATTTACCATTCTCACGCTGGTTTTACCACTGTGGTTCGTTGGAAATATTAGAAATAAATGATGAAGTAAACAATGGCATTAACAGGTCTATTAACTTCTGTGATTGTGTAATTTGCTTTGGTAATTTTTCCTTTTCTTTTTTTGGCCACACAGAAAATGTGTGAATGAGAAGATATTAAAAGCAATTAAGTTATTAACAGCAAATATTTATACAGTCATGCATTCTTACTTAAATTACAAAATGTACAAAAAATGTCCAGTGTATTGCAATGCTAAAGGAGCCCAACCAATTATTGAGTGCATAAATGAACATAGTTTAAAGAAATTGAACTTTTTTGGTTGATCTTAGAAAATATTCTAATATTTTGAGGTACTGGATTTTTGACATTCATGAGCTGTAAGCTCTAATCATCAAATTTAAATCACAAAAAAAAATATTTTGAAATGTTTTATTTCACTTTTTGAAATAAGTTACAAAAAAAATTTTTTCATGATATTCACATTTTTCAAGATACAACTGTGTTTGTGTGTGTGTGAGTGTATATATATATATATATATATATATATATATATATATACACACACACACACACACACACACACAGTGCCATAAAGGTTATAAATCGAATAACTGCTTGTACCACCGTTTGCAGCAACAACTGCAATCATGCGTTTGCGATAACTGTCAAGGAGTCTTTCACATCACTGTGGAGGAATTTTGGTCCACTCTTCTTTGCAGTATTGTTTTAATTCAGCCACATTGGAGGGTTTACAAGCCTGAAGGGACTGTTTAAGGTCATGCCACAGCATCTCAATCGGATTTAAGTCTGGTCTTTGATCCACTCCAAATCCTTCATTTTGTTTTTCTTGAGCCATTAAGAGGTAGACTTCCTGGTGTGTTTCCGATCATTGTCCTGCTGCAAAACCCAAGTGCACTTGAGCTTCAGGATTTTCTGATAGAGTGCAGAATTCATGATTCCATCAATTATGGCAAGATATCCAGGTCCTGAAGCTGTATAAAAAATTTTAGGCACATTATACTTTCAGTGACGCAAGCGAACGATCTCGGCGTCAGCGCAGAGAGTGAGGTACTAACTGATCTCTGAGTTTGCACATATTTTTTTGTCGCGAAAGTTGATCTTCCTTCAAAACAGCCGGTAAAAGAGTCGCGCGATAACGTGCGTCATCACTACGACACAGCATTAGATCTGGCTTTTGTTCAAACAGCGCTCGTTCAGGGACTGAACCAGGCAATGTTACTAGTAGGGGCTGTCACTTTTGTGAAAAAATCATTTTCGATTTTTAAGACATAAGTGTTCATTGAATCGATTGTAAAATCGATTTTCCATGTCAAAAAAAAAAGATGTTTCCTTTTTCAACGTCAAATAATGGACGAACATAAAGAGAGCGCTGGAAACGCAAAAGTCAGCAATATTTCTTATTTATTGGCATGAAGTGCAAAATAACAAACAGCAACAGGAGTGCAACATTCTCGAAAAGATATATATGCAGAGGGGACGGCTGCCATAAAAAAAGAAAAACATCACTGCAGGCTTCAACCCGGCTGCATTTATGATTTAGGCAATTCAAAAATCTCCAAGATTATTTTAAATAGTGATTCAATCCATTTCAAACAACTGTTCAAAAAAATGAAACTTTAAATGGACCTGAGAAAGAGGCCATGTGTGTTTTTTATAGAACGTAATCGACACTTAGGCTAGGCGGCACTAGGCAGGCATAATGAAATGCGCAAAAAGTTACAAATTTATTGGACAGGAAAACAAGTCGATCAACATTTTCGGGGTTTATTCACTATATGTCCAGCTGTTGAGAAGACGCGTTCCGACCGCACTGATGTCCCAGGGACACTCAGGTACAGCTGCGCAAGGTGGGGGTATTACTGCCAATTTTCCACCACAAAAGCCGGTCGCTGTCAGCTTGCAACGGTCCTTTTCATAACTCAGAATCTCCTGCAACTAGATGCGCGAATGAGGCGAATTCGCGTCTACCGCGCCGCGAGACCCCCAGAGGCGCGTAAAAGCGTCTTTACATTGACTTAACATTGAAATCATTCGCACCAGGCACTCTATTCGCGTTTGGTGTGAACGCAGCATAAGAAGTCGCTTTCGACGTCACTGGGTCTTATCATAGACAGTAAAAGAAATGGACACAGCGACCCCAATGGATTCAACGGAGACAAGTGAAGTCATTTAGAAGCAAGCACTTCCTGGGGGGTCGGGCGTACTGCGCAGACTCAAACTGAACTTGATGACCTAAATGTCACGTGAGCAACCTGTAAGTCTTCTAATCGCTGTGCCAAGAGAAATCTGAATCACCCACCGAATCTTCCAGAGAAGGCGCGCGTGAACAGGAGCACATTTTGGTAAGTATTCTGATTAATTATCTCCCTTGACTTCATGCCTCCACGTTCCCCCGATTGCCTCATAGACAGTAAAAGATTGTCTGCGAGCTTCTCCTCCTGTCCATACGGTAATTTCTCTACTGTGCGACAGAGAGTCGCTGGTTATGACGCAATCGTTAGCCTATTTTTTTTACAAAAACTGTTTCTACGGGACCATAACGTAAGATACAAGGTAATGGAGCCTTTTATACATTTTCGTGTTTCTTTAGAAATAATTAATGGACAAATGGAGTCTTTAAACGCCTCAGATATAAAGTTATTCGCTGTCAAAGTTACGCCAAAATGAATGGGAGTCAATAGAATGCTAACAGCAGGTGGGGGTCCGCTAGCCAATGGTAGCGCCCAGGGGGTGCTTCCAAAAAATATGAAACCCTGCCCCCCTGGGTTTTATAGGCGCGTAAAATTGCTGGTATTTTCTGTCTAGCTTTCGCAAGGCATACTGCACTTTCGGATTTCTTTATTTTCTTTTTCTGCTTGTTTGTGAGTTTTGTTACATGTATATTTTTTATTGTTTAATTATTTTAAAATTAATAGTGTACATATTTGGTTAAAATCGATTCCCTATTTTCATTTTCGAAACCTTTTTTGGTTAGTCCGATCGATTTTGCAATCGATTTTCGAACTTAAAGTGACAGCCCTAGTACTAGGTCCCCGACCCAGGTTCAGTGCCGGAATCAATCCCGGGACGTGTTTGCTTTCACACAGAAGGTGACCCGGTAATGTTCCAGCAATTTGCCGGGTCCGACATGTAGAGTGAAAGGGGATTTGGTAAAGTATGATGTTCTTTTTATGAAATGCTGTGTTGGTTTTACGCCAGATGTAACGAGGCACACACCAAGTAATTTTTGTCTCAGTCCAAATAATTTTTGCCTAAATTTGTCACCATGTGACGACCCCTCCAGAATTTCACGTATAAACTTTGTCTTCGTTATGATGCCATATACAGTTTTGGATGTTTCATTTTTAATTTACTGAAAGCTTCAAGAACAGTTAATTATCAGTAAAATCTGGAGCATTGTTGTTCATGTAAAGGTACTGACTGATGCCTTTTGGCCTTTAGCCTTCCTCAGAGTGTGTCAGGTATCAAATGAATGGCAGGTGTATAATTAATTAGTCTGTGGCATTGGGAGAAACCGAAAAAGCCACTACAAAAGAGAAGTGACATACAGCTATGGTGACCCATACTCAGAATTCATGCTCTGCATTTAACCCATCCAAAGAGCACACACACAGCAGTGAACACACACCCAAAGCAGTGGGCAGCCATTTATGCTGCGGCACCCAGGGATCAGTGCCTTGCTCAAGGGCACCTCAGTCATGGTATTGCCAGCCCGAGACTTGAACCCACAACCTTAGGAGTCAAACTATCTAACCACTAGGCCATGACTTCCCCAAGGGGGTGTACAATAATAAAAAAAGTACAATAATAATAATAATTATTAAGGGGGTGAGGGGGGCATACTAATAATGTTTTCACAAAAATTGAGTAAAATCTTATTCTACATTCAACCCAGGAAAAATGTTAGCTCTCAACTTAAATATACAAAAAGCTTTCCTTTGTAAAAGTCTTTGTAGTCTATCACCCTTCTAATAGATCAGTCACTGTTACCAAACCAATTTTTTTTTAAGTATAGGAATTAGAATCATGAACAGACACATAATGCACTGACATAGGATAATCTTTGTTTCTTGTACGAACTGCATTTTTGTATCTTGCAACCTATGTTTAGTTTGACCCACATAGAAACAGTTACAAGGACATTGAGGTCTATAGATTACATAGCCGTATGTACTCTTACAATGTATAAATTATTTGATTGAATACATTTTCTTTGTGCAGACATCTACAAATTATTTAGTTCAAGTTACATTGTCACAATGATCACAACGTCCACACTTAAACATCCCTTGTACTTAAACAATAACTTCTCACAACTTTATCATTGATCGAGGGAGGCTTTCTGTAGCTCACTATTGGAGGTAGAAAAATCTCACATAAACTATTATTGATCTCCCAGTTTAGATTAATTATACATTTGATTTTATGTGATTCTGTATTATAATCCATCAAAAAATATTGATTTGTTGTGGTGTTCTTTTTGCTTTTCTTTTTAAGAAGGTTATCTTGTTGTAGTTGTGACACTTTATTCAAAGCCTGTGCCACACTTAGATGTTAAAAAGTAATAAAGAATAATTTTTTGTACATATACGTACAAAATTAGCACATGAAAATAGAGCACTAAAAGTACATTGTGTAAGTGCAATTTTTTCTCCTGGTCAAGACATCTGTGGTTTGTGGTTGGAAAGAAACGTTCACTTGTGGTGGATGCAGACCTCTATAAAAGAGCTCCACATGCTTCTGATGAGCACATCTGAACCTCGATTCTGAAAACTTCATCTTCACACTGGTTAGAGATCCTCTGCTAAGATGCTCCGCAACATCTTTCTTGTCAGCTTGCTCATATATGCAGGTAAAATAATCACCAGTTCAGTTCTAATATGACTTCTATGTTGTGTTAAGTATAAATATTTGTTTTATGCTTGAATCATTTGTTTTAACATTAATTATTGTCCATTTATTTGTAGTCTGTGGAGCTCATTGGGAGATCCGTGAGGTGGACTCTGCTGAGGACCAAGATGAAGAGATCTCTGTAAGCATCTCCTGATTACAACAGTTTGTTAAATGAGTTTATACTTTAAAATAATGACCGATGCACATATCTGTTTAACTAAAACTTTTCACACATTTGCATGTGATTAACAGGTGATCATTGACTGATTAAGTGGCACAGTTTATTGCATTGTCTCTATGAGTGCAGAGAGATTTGGAGATTTGCTTTTGTTATATTGTTATCTGCTTTACTGTATATGATTTATGTTTGCTTCATATGACGATGTTTTTCAGGCTGATGGCATGCCGAAACAGCAGTCAATTGGTGAATGCATTATATGCAAAACGATAGTAAAGGCGGTGAAAACATTACTCTCCCATAAACCAACGGTGGTGGGTGTCATTATTAATACTAAATTATTGACCTGACCATACATCTCATAACAACTTTGACTAAATTTATAATTTCCCTCAGGAAGAAATCAAAACCAAGCTGAAAAAGGTCTGTGCTATATTTGACCACAGGAAAGATTCGTGTGAAAACTTCATTGAGACGTATATTAAGAAGCTGGTCGATGAGCTGATGACAGATGACGCCCCAAACAAAGTCTGCTCTTTAATTCTTATCTGCTAATAGGTACAGAAAAACCCATGCTAAAAATGTACAATCATGCCTTTCCCCACAGTAATATTGTGATAATGGTTAAATGAGGATATATTAAAAAATTTTAAAACCTTTTTTGTTTGTTTGTTGTAGGTCAGAACCATAAAGGAGATCATTTTTGTACACGATCAACCTCATGACAATTTCTGAATGAGAATAAATTTGGGGATCCCTGCATTACAGTAAAAATAAAAATAAAAAATATGAATAAAGCAATCAATTATCTGTGTTTTCTTTTTTATTGTTTTCTAATTGTTAAGCTAAATCAAACATGTTCAAAATGTAAAGTAAATAAAATCTAAACAGAACAAATGTTATTCAAATATGCAGACAATATTCTCAACACCTCGAAAGCAAAAAATATTGCAGATAAATAAAGGGCTCTCGTCTTCTGCCACATCTAGAACAGATCAAACCATTTAGAGTGGCATTTCTGATTTGAATTGAATTTATGCATTTAGCAGACACTTTTATCCAAAGCAACTTACAGTGCATTCAGGCTAACAATTTTTACCTACCGTGTTCCCTGGAAATCAAACCCACAACCTTTTGCGTTGTTAACACAATGCTCTACCACTGAGCCACAGGAACACTAATTTACTAATCATTTAATTTAAATAGATTTGATGATGCCATTTCTGAATGATGTCTTACAGAACTTGACTCGTATGACTATGCTGAGAGGAAAATATAATTTCACTCTTTTATGAACCCATATAAAATCAGGCACTTCTAAATCATACTATAATATTAAATATATTATACTATAATACTATAATGTTGCTTGCAAGAAAAAATTCAGTCACTTATATAAGTCATACACTACTGTTTCAGAAAAAAATATAATGTATCATGGTTTCCACAAAAATATGACATATATATTGGTATAAAATGTTAAAATTCTTACCACCCCCAGACTTTTAAACAGTGGTGTACACGCCTAATTTTCAATGGATGTCAATGGAGGAAGATGCTCTTTTCTACCAAAATGTGTAGTTTACGACTACAGGGGTCTAAAAACTATGCTAACCAGCCCAACCTTGAACCTTGACCAGTATTATCCTGAATATTAAACAAACCTATAAATTGCTATCAGGGCACTGAACTGGAAATGGTTAAATGTTGAAAAGGTTTTTTGCTCAGATACCAGATAAGGCGGACTATACCAAATATAAAACAATGCAACTGCACCCGAGTACTAGGAGAAAAACTAAGCAAAGTATGACTGATTACCTACAAGGCACCAACTAATGAGGCCATGAGGCCATCTAACATGAATGCGGCAGAGGTGGAAAGTAACTATCCTTACGGAAAGAAATTTATTAAGAAGAAACTGAAACAACAGATGCTTCCATACTTAATTAAACATGATTATCAGACATAAAACTACGGAAGAGGATTAGGGCCAAGCAATATTAAAAAAATAAAACCATCTTGAGATTAAAGTCATTATAATCAAAGCTCCAAGCAAAAAAAAAAAAACATTTTCTTTTTTTTTTTTTTTTTAAACAAATCAATTAAAGAGCCATTGGCTCCTATAAAAGACAAAATTAGGCTGGAAATTTTTTTTTTAGGTGCCACAGAAATTTTTTTTATTTTTTTTTACGCTTTCACACCTATATTGTAATGTGTTTTTATCTTATAATTTCTTGTCTTTATCAGCATTTTAATCCATTTTATAGACGTTAGGAAACTAAGGTTTGCTTAAATTGGGAACTAAAAATGTTTTCCAACTTGGAAACTATATTCAGTCCCAAAGAACGGTTTATTACTCAGTCATTACTGTGCCAATTTCATGAACCATAACTATTTCAGCATCACTTGGCCCTCGAGTGTAGTTTGGGCTCCTCCTCAATGCATTCTATAAATGTTGTCCTGCACACATGCATTCTGTTATTCCTCTCAAGTCACTTGCAATTATATATGATGTGTTGAATTTGACCTATGCATTCTTGCATTCTTTCTTATCATGTCAACAGGTTAAGTAAAAATATGAATATGCAATATAGCACATACATTTATTCTGATGTAAATGATAGTTACGTTGCACTGTTTACACGTGCAAATGAGTGATTACATGAGACATTTCAGAAAGAAACTGTATCTTATAAAATACCATTTGATGTGCATTCATGTTTATTTCTAATAGTAGTAAAGCCAAAGATGTGATGAGTTCACATGCCGCTTGAACTGAGGTTCTAAAGGAAGCGCTCATGCCCATTAAAGAGTGCCAAATTGGTATTTATTTATTTTAGCTTTAAGTGTAGCGCATATCGAAGCTTGTATTGCTTCAGAGCAATGACGTCATTTATGTTGTCCGAAGCCTCCTTGACCAGACTGTTTCAGGAAGCGGTTAAAATCTTGTAAATTCGTGGACTGTAAAGTGTACTTCACAGGGTATTCCGCCATTTTAATAATAATTATAATAATTTGATACATTCTGGGTACTCAAAGTGCTTTACATGAAAAGGGGGATCTCCTCAACCACCACCAATATGCAGCATCCACCTGGATAACCCATCTGAGTTTCCATTCTGAAGGGGGCGAACATGTTCAGTTTAAATGGCACTGTGAATGGCATAGGGAATAAGGGAACATTGATACATCACTTCACAGGGAATGGAGAGGGAAAATCACCCAACTGTAATTGTGCACTGGATCACCAGTCAGAATTAATGATAAAGCAGAGCCATAGAGCAACAATCACACCACACTGAGTTGAGTTCATCACTGTTTTTTGATTTGAACCTACAACCTTTCCAACATCAGCTAAATTTTTTTACCAATCAATCCACTGGCAGGATACAAAAGCAAAATATGCAACAAAATTACAAATGTATGTATCCGAGCTGACAAGACACTTGATTAAATATTAAAATCATTGGAGGAATAGAATACTCCTTGAAGATTGAGATGGGCCAAAGGCCCCTCTATAGTGGCAGTAACCATAAAATGCAACTAAATGTCCTTTTTTCCACAAGGGGGCATCAGAGATGCTAACAATGATGTTAACAATAACATTGAATCACAATGATGTTTTTTTTTTAAATAATGTAAAGAAATATATATATACAGAGAGAGAGAGAGAGAGAGAGAGAGAGAGAGATAATTGTTGCTTATAGGTATGTACGTAAGTGTTTTGCCTCTGTCTGCTGTGTGTTTTGTTTGTCTCCATAACTACCCTCATTAGTTAGTCATTAGCCATAGACACTCATTGGTCCACCCACTCCTTGTTAGTTTCCATAGTAACTCATTGGTTCCTTCTGTTCACCTCTTGTGCTTTGTTAGTTGTTGAATGTTATGGTGTTGTTCTTCTCCTTGGATTCACGTGTTCTTGTTTTTTATATTAATTGCCTGGACTTAGATCCAAGCCTTAGCCTGTTTCCTCCAGCTCCTGCTCACAACAGTATATGCCATTGTAATACATTATACACTCACATTATTAGGTAGACCTGTTCAATTGCTTGGTAAGACAAATTACTAATCAGAAAACCACATGGAAACAACTCAATGCATTTAGGCATCTAGATCTGGTGAAAACGACTTGCTGAAGTGCAAACCGAGCATCAGAATGGGGAAGAAAGTGGGTTTAAGTGACTTTGAACTTGGAATGGTTGTTGGTGCCAGATGGGCTGGTCTGAGTATTTCAAAAACTGCTGATCTATTGGGATTGTAACGCACAACCCCTCAAGAGTATACAGATGGTCCAAAAAAGAAAAAATATCCAGTGAGTGACAGTTATGTGCAAAAATACCTTGTGGATGTTAGAGGTCAGAGAAGAATGGGCAGACTGGTTAGAGATGATAGAAAGGCAACAGTAACGCAAATAACCACTCGTTACAACCAAGGTATGCAGACTACCATCTCTTATCGACAACACGTCAAACCCTGAAACAGATGAGCTACAGCAGCAGAAGACCACACCGGGTGCTGCTCCTATCAGCTAAGAACAGGAAACAGAGCTTACAATTCACACAGGATCACCAAAATTTAACAATAGAAGATTGGAGAAACGTTGTCTGGTCTCATGAGTCTCGATTTCTGCTGCAACATTCAGATGGTAGAGTCAGAATTTGGTGTAAAGAACATGAAAGAAATGATCCATCCTTCTCTCAAGGGTTCAGGCTGTTGGTGGTGTAATGGTGTGGGGGATATTTTCTTGGCATACTTTGGGCCCCTTAGTACCAACTGAGCATTGATTAAATGCCACATCCTACCTGAGTATTGTTGCTGACCATGTCCACCCCTTTATGACTACAGTGTACCCATCTTCTGATGACTACTTCCAGCAGGATAATGCACCAAGTCAGAAAGCTCAAATCATCTCAGACTGGTTTCTTGTACATGACAATGAGTAACACAACCATCTGTATTAACATTTGAGTTTGCAAGAAATAGGTGTGGAGTTAATTCATAAACTTTTTAAAGTTGAAGAATTCTGTTTTCTTTGATAAACTGAAGAAATGTGCAAGGCTCGTTTGTTTGTTTCTAAAGGACTTTTCACACTGCACTTTATTAATGTCATTCTAAACCCAATTTCTAATTCCGGTTAATGGAATGTTTCATGTGTTTCAGCTTTGTCAGTCCAAGTCCATTCAGGAAAGAAAAAAAACTTTTATAGAGTCAGCAATATATGAGGATGTGCAATGTAAGAGTGATAAATGACACCAACCATGCAAATATGCAAAGCAGAATGTTAACCCAGGATTTAGGAATGTAGCATCTGTACCAAATGTACTCAGGATTTCGTTTTCCCATATTTAGAATGACTCGGGCTGAAAGGCATACTTAATGCTAAATGAAAATACTGTCATCATTTATTCACCCTCAAGTTATTCCAAATCTTTATAAATTTATTTCTTGTTTTGAACACAAACATTACAATTATTTTGAAGAATATGTGTAACCAAAGAGTTGATGGTCCCCATTGATTTCCATAGTATTTTTTCCATACTATGGAAGTCAGTGGAGACCATAAGGTGTTTGGTTACCCATATTCAAAATATATTCTATGTTCAACAGAAAAAAAGACATTCATGCAGGTTTGAGAGTGAGTAAATAATGAGAGATCTTTTATTTGAATGTGTACTACAACCTTAACTATTTCAAGTCTAAAAAGCCCTTGAATGTTAGCTTTAGCTGGGAAGTTGGTGAACTTCCTGGAACTTCTGCACTAGAGATAATGGTGTGATTATTGTGGTGTTGTATGCCACAGTTTTCTGCATATTTGTCATGTATACTCAACTTTACACCACTTTTTTGCTTTCAGTTGAAAATAAATGTGTGAAACAAACTTTAATGTTTTGTGACATGAGTTCTCACTTATTGGTCCATCCATTGGTCGCACATACTTTTACAAACAGAGGATGCTTGAATTAGTATTTTACTGGTCCGTTTCTTGGTCTATCAGCACTGTACCATATACATTGATATCCCATTCCAATTTTAAACTCATAATTTCTTAAATTTCACAAATAATCCGCAATAGAGACAATTTGGAGAAAGACTGTCAAGACTGTGAAAGACTGGGAGACTTTCAAAAAGAACAAGAAACTTCAAACATTACAATAATGATCGTTATCAGTTTGGTTGTCTTTGCGCAGATGAGCTTCTAAAACAGCTTTACTTTTGAGATACTGCAAGATACTGCTACTGCAAGATTATGTCACCACAAGCAGCTTTTAGCAGTAATACAATTTATTGTGTAAACAAAGAAGAATGATATCATATTTGTACTAGTAATTCCTCCCATTTGCTATCAGTTTTGAAAACTTGGAAAGCAATAGTACAGGTCAATATTGTAAACCTATTACTATTCCTTTAAATAGGATTTCATCATTGTTTTGAACTTACAATCTTTGCATTATCAGCCCAGATCTTTACCAACCAAAAAACTGACAGGATACAAAAGCAAAATGCACAATAATTTGACAATTTATGTATGTGAGCTGATGAGACACTGGCGATTAAACCTGAACATCAACTGAGGAAAAGAAAATATTGAAGTTTGATATAGGTCAAAGGTCGCTGGGCCTCCATGAGGGCGTTAAGAAGACTTTGAAAGCTAACTGAGATCACTAAAGGGTTGGCAGAGTCCAAAGTCCAAAGACACAAGAGAGGGGATAAAAGGAAAAACATCTAAAAACAACCAAAAAATTCAGACCTGTATGACATGCATTCTTCTATGGAAGACACAATGACTAGCTGGAACCAAGAACCACCTCTTTAAATGTATCAAATTAGGTATTAATTTGATTGGTGTAAGAGTAAGATAAATTTTCACATTTAAAATGGAAAACCACCACCACCACAAAAAAAAAAAAAAAAAAAAAAGTTGGTGAGGTGAGGTTTTGTTACTCTCTCTAACAAGAAGAGGATGATGGTTAGAAAAAATAAACACAAGATCAACTAAACCCAATGATGTTTGGTTCTTTTAACGGTTTTCTTAGGTAAATTCTACAAAGTTTCAAACAAAATAATTATTTTACAGCTTCCACCATGTACAATTACAGAAAAAAGGATTGTAATGAATTGTTTCTTTTTAGTCCATCAAAAACATAGAGTACATTTTAAGAGGCCAAACAGGCCATAATTATTGAAAAGCTTCTTGCAAACTCTGGTGAAGTAAACCCTTATCAACGTTAGTGAAATTGATTACTGAAAAGCCTGTAGGTTTCTAATAAGACTAAAGGAATTGATTAGCTGGATCAGTTGAATCTGAATCAGTCAGAATCTGTTGAATCTGAACTCTTTTGGACAGTGGCTCTACAGAAAATGAAATTGACACCTCTTCTTGATCTTACAGCTGTCTTTAATACTGTGGATCATAATGATCTTATTTGCTCTTTAGAACATCTGATCAGTATCAGGGGCACAGCCTTATGGTAGTTCAGTTCTTATTTCAAAGTTAGGTCTTTTTCTGTAGAGCTAGGCAAGTTTTCCTCATCACCTGCCTCAATTATTAGGGGAGTACCTTATATATGCACCCTTTATCAGGATGCACAATGTTTCTTTTAATTTATATGCTGATGTACCTCCCGCTAAAAGCTGATGATTCCATTCAACCATTGCTGGACTGTATCTCAGATATAAAAAAATGGTTATCAAATAACTTTCTCCAACTCATTGTGAAAAAAAACGAAATTAATGTTTTTGGTCCCCAAAAAATGAAAATGGATATTAAGGAGCTGGGCAATCATTTCCCCTCCATTTCCTCACAAGTAAGAAACCTGGGCGTTATCATAGATTCAGAATTATGTTTGTCCAAACAAATTAATTCTGTCATTAGGAACTGTTTTTATCGATTACCGGTCATCTACAAACTTAAATCGTTTTTGTCTTTTCAGGATTAGAAAAAGATTATTCATGCTTTTATTACCTCATGTTTGGATTAGTGTAACTCACTGTACTCAGGTCTTCCTCAGTCATTGCTTTCACGTCTCCAGTTGGTACAAAATGCAGCTGCAAAACTGCTGACTGGGGCAAAGAAATATGACCATGTCACTTCAATTTTAGCTTCACTTCACTGGCTGCCAGTCCATTTGAGAGTTAAGTTTAAGATTCTGTTGTTTGTTTTTAAAGCTCTTAAATGGTAAATGGACTGCATTTATATAGCGCTTTCAACAGACCACATGGCCATCCAAAGCGCTTTACAATTTGCCTCACATTCACACACCAACTGCGGTGTCAGCCATTCAAGGCGCCATCCAGCTCGTCGGGAGCAGCTGGGGTTAGGTGTCTTGCTCAAGGACACCTCGACACTTGGTCAGGTGGAGCCGGGGATTGAACCACCAACCTTCTGGTTTGTAGACAACCTACATGAACCACTGAGCCACTGCCACCCACAATCAAGCTCCATCTTATCTTTGAGAAAACTGCCTTTAAAGTTGTCCAAATGAAGTCCTTAGCAATGCATATTACTAATCAAAAATTAAGTTTTTATATATTTATGGAAGGAAATTTTGATCCATGCAATGTATTTTTGGCTATTGCTGCAAATATACCCCAGTGACTTAAGACAGAAGTTTTTATGGTCCAGGGTCACAAATTTTATCAAAATAGATTGATATAAGCTTTCTGGACCAGAACAAGAAATATGATTATATATCAGGTTTTGTTACTCTCTAACAAGAGAGTATAAAAACAAAATAACTAAAGTAGGCATGCAAAACTCTTTAGAGTTTAGTTTCAACACTGTTCCACAGTACATACCATAGTTGTTTAATGTATAATGCCAGTTATTAGATTGCATTATACATGTTTCATGGTAGTACAATTGCATTGTTGAAAGCAGCTTCTCTTATGATGGCACATTCAATTTCTGTGCAATAGCATTACAGTCTGAAATATGGTACTATTTAGATATAGTATATGTAATCAAAGTACTATCATTTTTTTAAAATAAGCATCACGCATACAGGAAGATGTATAAAACAAAAAAGTAATACAATCTTGACATGTTCGTGCTACTCATCTCACCCCACAATTTATGTGGTTTCTGGTTTTAAAGCAATGTTTTAAAAAGGAGTGGCACAAAGACAATCAAGCAAACAACAGTTTTCAGTCACATTGCGCTCAGACTCTTTTGCCAAACAAGATGCTGCGGAGTATCATCCTGATCACCCTGCTGATTTCCTCAGGTAAAATTAGCACAGATCAGTTGTTGTTAGTTATTTTTATTAAACAATTTCACTATATTTTCTTTTCCTCACTGAAAAACACAGCTTAGACTGATTTGGACCAGTTTAAGTTCAGTGAATGTACCTAAACTAAACATATCATTCTTATGGTTTAACTGAACTCATGCAGTATATTGCAGAACATTTATTACTTAATATGTCCTATATATATATATCATGCATTTATTCCTTACAGTTTGTGCTCTTCACTTGGAAATGCACAAAGCCAAATCTACTGAAAATGAATTTAAAGAAGACTATGTAAGTTGTCCTCAATGTTGTTTATCACAATCTCATTTTGTGTTTACATTTAAAGAAGCAAAGCAAATTATTTCACCAGATTGTGCATAATTAGTGCTGAAACAAACATATTTAACACAGACATTTTCTTGCCTTTTTATTATTGCATTTATTTCTAGTATTTTTCCAGATTATTATTGTTTTACCAAGCTTTTATGCCTGCGCAAACTTTTATCATAACAAATAACATGTACACAAATGTATCTAATTTAGTCATTCCCAATGATCTACATTGATGCTACTGCCATTAAATCCTGAACAATATACATTCTAAGGATGTTTAAGTCATAAATTACACCATTTGAGCAGCTTAAAGTTGATACAAAAATAATTTTAAACATTTTACAGCATTTTAAACCGGTATTTCCGCATCCCATTTTCTTACAGACTTACTATGACTGATATTTAATTTTTATTTACATTGTTGTAACATTTCTCCCTATTGTATACTTTTTTCTAATTATTAAATGTAACAGTTATAATTAAGGTTTTTAGTGTGTGTTTAAATAAGGTGGTGTACATCTTTGATAGTGACCTAACTGTCATGTAACTATTGACTTTAATATGCTGTATCTGTTATCTTGTTAGGTTGAGATGCCAACAGGACAATTCCCTGGAATGTGCTGGGCTTGCAAGTGGGCAATGGGGAAGCTGAAAAGTCAGGTCACCAATGGCTCATCTAAGGTTGGTAACAGTACTGTTTCATACTCTTTAATAAGTTCATATGAGGCTAATGGCCTAATGTTAACTCTACTGGTCACTTTACTACAGGAGGACATTAAAAGGATGCTGGGGATGGTCTGTGATGAGATCGGCTTCCTGAAGTACCTGTGTAGGATGTTTGTGAACAAGTACATGGGCACTCTGATCGAAGAACTTTCAACTTCTGATAGTGCCAGGACCATCTGTGTTCACGTTGGTGTTTGTTAAAGGCCTTTGAAAGTTTAATAATTTTTTAAAAGTTTAAGTCCTTTCTTTGATAAATTGAATAAATGCATAAGGCTATTTAGTTAGTTTGCTTCTTAAGGGCTTTTCACACTGCTCTTCAAGAGATAGTTCATCCAAAAATGAAAATTACCCCATGACTTACTTACCCTCAAGCCATCCTAAGAGTATATGACTTGCTTATTTCAGACTAATACAATCGCAGTTATATTAAAAAATTTCCTGGCTTTTCCAAGCTTTATAATTCAAGAGAATGGTGGTCAAGATTTTGAAGCAAAATAAAGTGCATCCGTCCATCATAAAAAGTGCTCCTCACAGCTCCAGGGGGTTAATAAAGGCCTTCTGAAGCAAAGTACAGCATTTGTGTAAAAAAAATATATCCAAATTTATGACAGTTAGCAGCTAAACATTATTGGATATTTTTCTTACACAAATGCATCAGATTACTTTAGAAGGCCTTTATTAATCCCCTGGAGCCATGTGAAGCTCTTTTTTTATGATGGATAGATGCACTTTATTTTGCTTCAAAATCTCAACCACCATTCACTGCCATTATAAAGCTAGGAAGAGGCAGGCTATTTTTTAAACTCTAATTGTACTAAACTAAGAAAATCATACGCCTGAAGGTGAGTAGATAAACAATGGCACAATTGTAATTTTAAAATGGCACAATTGTCGTTCTAAACCCTGCCTTTAACCCCCGGGTAAAGAAACCTTTCACACTTTAGAAGCAGGTTTATATGTAGTGAGAAACAGTTGGGTGTTAAAATGTTAGGGCTAAACACTTAGCAACAGTTATGGAAAAGTCGCACGATAAACTGTCGGTTTAGCTTTTAAGGGGAAAAAATGTCAATTGGTGACTGAAAATGTGCTAAAATTTGAGTGATAAAGAGTCTGTTTCATTCTTACCTTTACAGTCCAAAAACTCCATATAGAGAAGAAAGAAACAGCATAATTGGCAACATATAATATGAAGATGAGCAACGCAAGAGCTGTTATGTAAGCAAGTCACGATCTGTTAGTCCACTGACCCCACGAAAATGCAAAAAAGCGCAAAAAAAAATCTGGATTTAGGAATGTACAGTATGAAATGTCGGCATATGAATAACCACTTTTAATTGTTAGCCCCTGGTACATTCTGAGCAATGTGTGATGTGAAGCAAGATAACCCAGGATCCTGTTGACCCAGAGTTAACTGTTTCAAGTGTGAAAAGCCCTTGAGTGTTCGCTTTAGCTGGGAAAACTGAGCTAACATCAAGAGCACTAGAGCTAATGGTGTGATTATTACACTTTTGTATACCACATTTTTTTAATACTGTATACTCTCTTTTTCTTTAAATTACGCCACAATAAATGCATGCAACTCATGTTTTGTGACATGTTTTTGCTCTTCCAATTTTTGGAGATACTTTTACAAACAGAGGATGCCTGAGTTAATATTTATTGGTCTGTTTCTTGGTCCATAAGCACCACATTAACATATTAATATCCCTTGCCCATTTCAAACTCATAATTTCTTACATTTACCAAAAAATCTGCAATGAAGAAATGGGTTTGAAGTCAAGTATAAACAAACATACATGTCCATACAAATAATTACAATAACAAAAATACATAATGACTGTACACATGCTACAATTAGACAGTATTTACAGACAAATGTTTTCAAGAATTTGTCCATTAGACTAATGCTACTGCCAGAAAGAGTTTACTGAGAAGCTGCGGTGATGCTCAGCTTGCATTTGGAGTTGCGAGAACACATGCATGGGTTCTGATCTTCGTCTCCAGCTCTGCTGCAGTGCATCCTGGTCTAGTTTATTCAGACTCTGGGAGCACAAACGCAGGTCTCTGATGTGATCAGACAGACTTTCCAAACAAACATCACCCAGAGGTCCTGACACCTGACAGCCTGTCATGAAGAACAAGAGGAACTTCAAACATTACAGGACACAGTAAAAAGTCACATTCATAACAACAGTGATCATTATCAGTTTGGCTGGTGACACATCCAGCAATTCAAACATTGCACAAATTAGCTTCTCAAACAGCTTTTCCTGTGAGCAACTGATGCTGCAAGATTATGATGTGACTACATGCAACTCTGTAACAAAAATAAGCTTGAAGTGTCACAAGTGTCAGAAATTTGTCACCACTTCCAGTTAATTTGATATCTATTATCTTCATTATATGCCTTTTTGCAGCAAATAAAATGTTGCTTGTCAAAAAACTGAATAACATCATACTCTTACTAGTTATTACTCCCATTTTTGATCAGATGCTCAGAAAGCAAGGTCTGAATTGTCAGTAAACCTATCACATGAAAAGTACCCTAAAATTCCCTTTGAGTTTTAACCTCTTTGCTTAAAGGGATAATTCACCCAAAATTGGAAATTCTGTCATTAATTACTCACCCTTATGTCGTTCCTAACCCGTTAAGACCTTAAGATATTTATGATGTATTCCGAGAGCTCTCACCCTCCCATAGACAGCAAGGATCTTTTACAAAAATTGCCAAAAACAGCCCTCAAGTCCAAACATCTTAAGCACACGTTCTTGTTTTTATTATTTGGAAAGGGGAACTGACTGACAGGTTGTAGTCTAAACTGCACTCGAGGGAAGTAAGTGTACTTGTGTCAGGAGTTTAATGAGGATCTCCTTGAAAGGCTGGTCAGATGGACCTCTACAGACTGCAGAGAGCTGAAAGTGCGTGAGTCAGTGCATTGGTAACGTCTTCAACACAAGCTCAAAACCAGTGGAGCCCAGTGTATTATGGGAGAGGCACACTGTCCGCATATTTCCAATGCCTGTGAGAGCATAAAATAACAGACGGTATAGAAACAGCATTCATTCAGGTGTCTAACAGAGGTCACTTCAGATCAGATGCATCTGATGGTGCACCTACTGGCCATGGCGTTGGCTAAGAGGAAACGTTGTTGCTGCAGGAAGCATGCAGAGAGGCCACAAGCTTGCAGGGACAGAGTGGACAGCAGGGGGCAGGCGGACAGAAGACCTGCTAATGCCTGCATCTAGCCATCACCCAGAGGATTCATGCTTAAATTCATCTCCTCTAGACACTACAGAGAGAAAAGATTTGAATATAAAAGGAGCGGGGGGAAATTAATATATAACATATATAATCAATGTATGCTATTAAAAAGTATATTATGCATCACTCGTTTCAGAGAATGATGATCAACAAGTTCTCAGCAATCTGATTTCATGATGTGAGAATTTCACATCTGTTCTTTTAGACTTGACCATTAACGCTTTCCTCGTGAAACCACTGAACTAAAAAAGGGAAGCAGTTCATTTCTTCTCAGAGAGGAGCAAAACTCATGACCACATACTGACAAGAGAGTCTTAAATATCTTATATTCATTTTTCACACGTAGCTGCAGATCTTTAGATTGGTTCGGACTGTGGAATCAAATTTCCTCTATTGAGGACAATAAAGAATAAATATGAATATGAATATGAATATGACTAATAAATTCCCACGAGCCTCAGAAATGCGACCCTGGTCTCCTTCCTTCTCCTACAAAAGAACATTATCACATACATTTATGCAAGTTATAAGTTATTACAAGTGTATTTAAATATGCTAAATTAATCTTAATGTGAAAATAGGGGAAAGAGTTTAAACATGAAATATAATAATATTTTAAATATCTATTATCTACGGTGCGCGTAAAGTGACTTGTTCGGTTTACTTAGTTTTGTCGTGGCCACGACGTAATAACTCGTGGGAACGTGATAATATGTTGTGGCCACGAGATATTAATTTGTGGGAACGTCATATTAACTCGTGGGAACGTCATATTATGTCGTGGCCACGAGATAATTTTGTCGAGGTAACGACATCCTTATGTCGTGGCCTCAAGATGCTATGTTGAGGGAACAACATCCATTTCTCGTGGCCACGACTTCTTATGTTGAGGGAACGACATGTTTTTCTCGTGGCCACAAGTTTAATGCGTAAAACAAACCTGCGTGACCATAGCAACCCAGGTTTATCAGAGATGGATTCATTTATATACATATAAAGTGTTGGTTTTATCTAGTAAATCAGCATGTTTCTGTTTTATAGGTGAAAAGTCGCCAACCTTCAGCGCACTAGCTAGTTTAAATGTTAAACAAACATACAGCGATAGATGTGTGTGCCATCCTTTGGATGGTCTCTTAAAATAATACACATTGCTAATCATAGTTAGCCCAGCGATAGGTTACATTAGAAAATAAGCCTTGACAAAATTCCCCATACCACCCAAAAGTAATTCATATGGCCGTATGGCATACGGGTCAGGTAGCCTGCTTCCATCCGCGAGAGTTAATAAAAAAAGAAAAGCTGTCACAGTCCCGCAGAGTCAGGGACTGTACATATTCGGACAGTTCCGAACCTTCTTCTGCATCCATGTTTAATAAATCCCTCCTACAACGTGCTAGTTTATGCTTGTCAACACTGCGTCCGCGCCTCTTTTTGCCTCCAGCTAAGCCCCGCCCACCCGGAGACGTTGGAATGTTTACAAACTTTTAAGGGGTCTATAGGCTAATAATAATAATAATGTACACATATTACGTGAGAAATACTATCAGTTAATCGACTTACAAGACTGTAGGATGGATAAAAAAGTTCTTTATGTCATATTTATTTATGATAAACTTCATTTGAATGCTGACAATCGCATGTAATACAGCCCGGTAGCCAAATCATATGGTTAATATAATAATTTCTTAAAAAAATATTAAAATATTAATGAATACATCTCTGATAATCCCAGGTTGCTATGGTCACGCAGGTTTGTTTTACGCATTAAACTCGATGGTGAGTTTATCTCAGATGGTGAGATAAATGGCCACGAGAAAAACATGTAGTTCCCTCAACATAAGAAGTCATGGCCACGAGAAATGGATGTTGTTCCCAGGGGGGCAGGGTTTCATATTTTTTTGAAGCACCCATGGGTGCCGCCATTGGCTAGAGGACCCCCACTTGCTGTTAGCATTCCATTGACTCCCATTAATTTTGGCGTCACTTTGACAGTGAATAACTTTACATCTGAGGCATTTAAATACTCCATTTGTCAGTTAATTATCTCTAAAGAAACATGAAAATGTATAAAAGGCTCCATTAACTTGTATCTTATGTTATGTTCCCGTAGAAGCAGTTTTTGTAAAAACTAACGACTAACGATTGCGTCATAACCAGCGACTCTCTGTCGCACAGTAGAGAAATTACCATATGGACAGGAGGAGAAGCTCGCAGACAATCTTTTACTGTCTATGAGGCTATCGGGGGGGGGGGGGGGGGGTGGTGGAGGCATGAAGTCAAGGGAGATAATTAATCAGAATACTTACCAAAATGTGCTCCTGTTCACGCTCGCCTTCTCTGGAAGATTCAGTGGGTGATTCAGATTTCTCTTGGCACAGCGATTAGAAGACTTACAGGTTGCTCACGTGACATTTACGCCATCAAGCTCAGTTTGAGTCTGCGCAGTACGCCCGACCCCCCAGGAAGTGCTTGCTTCTAATTGACTTCAATTTTCTCCGTTGAATCCAATGGGGTCGCTGTGTCCATTTCTTTTACTGTCTATGGTTGCTCCCTCAAAAGTCAACATAGTATTCTTAGGCCACGACCAGTGTTGGGAAGGTTACTTTGGAAATGTAATAGGTTACAGATTACAAGTTACCCTGTTTAAAATGGAATAGTAGTGTAACTTTTTCAATTACTTTATTAAAGTAATGTAACTAATTACTTTTGAGTACTTTTTGATTACTTTTCTAAATTTGTGAAAATTAAAGAATAATAAATGAAAGCATATACATCAACTTAAATAAAGTTATCTAATAAGCATGTGACGTATTCTGTGTAATAAACTCCTGAAACATTGGTGTTTTTTTAAACTGCTGTTTCTTTGTATATGATGATAGTTTTCTCAAAATAAGTAAAATGCACATGAAATGACACAGAGCAGTTCTAGAAATTATGTTTATGTGCTCGTGTACTCCTATATTGAGGCAGCAGAGGTTGAAAACACTGCGAGCTTCAGTAGGCCTATGTGTAGTAAATGAAACCATGTCTTTGGCATTAATTTACAGGAGGGGCGGACTGGGAAAAAACTCATACAAACAAATTCATGGACAAAACTATTTTTTTGTATGGACCTGACATAAAAAAAGGTTTAAATCTTTAATTTGGGACCATGCAAAATAATTTAAAGTTCTCTCCTGAACTGCACCTTCACTTCTATTTTTCTCTTCAGTTTCTTTATTTTGCCCTGTTATCCATCTCTCTCATGACTTTAATACTCAAGATTGAACAAAACTATACTTTACAATACAATACTCTACAATACTACAATATCTTTATAGAAAAATCCTAATACTGTACATGAGTCATGTTTTCCCTTACAAAAATTAACCATGCTTTTATTAGCCTATATAAAAGTAAAATAACCTTGTTTTGTTTTTGTTTTTTTGCAAATGGATTTGTATTTATTTTTAAATAAATACATTTGTAAAATAATTTTACATTTTTGGTTACCACAGTTAAATTTATAGTTAAATATTAAAATGTTAATTTTCATAAGGGTTGTGTTGTTGTCTGTCGTAGCTCCCCCTAAACCTATAAAAAAAAATATCCGAATTTTTTTCAGCTAAATAACTACTGTAACATTACAACAGATAATAATGATGTCCTTAATATAGTTTTTTGAGCGATGACTGATGAGCAACGTGCTGCTGCTTGATTAATAAAAAAAAAAAAAAAAAAAAAACACAAAAAAAGCATCTTTACAGATAAAACTGACCTAAAACCCTGAACAGTATAGTTCTGCTTCTCTGCTCCAGCTGTGCGCTTCCACACTCCACTCTCTTTCTCACATTGATTACTCTCGGTCTGATCCAAACCGTTTGGCGGAGGCGCGGAGAGCGCGCGAGTCATGACTAACACTTCATGACTTATTAGAGATTTAATTATCAAATGGCGTATTCGCAAATGATCGCTTTAGTACATTCGGCAGGCAATTATACAATAATGATATTAAATGGTGGGGTAAAATCAGCTGCCAGGCCACCGGGAATTGTCCCGTTTCTCCCGGTGTCCAGTCCGCGCCTGATTTCCACAGACAGAAAGAATGTGCAAGTCATATATTGCATTTTTGGGGCTTAATATTCACAGACACTAGTCCATGTCATGTTTTGATTTAAGTGTACTGACCTACTTTTGATTTAGTCATCCAAAATGTGGCATATTCCGTCCGCGTTAGGCATTCCGTTTTTATGACTGGATTCTACGAACCAGACTGTATTTCCGCATCCCGGAAATTATTAGGGTGGTATGTCTCAGAATAGTCAGTGCAATTTGGGTTAAATCTGTATGTGGATGTGTGTAAATATTCAAATGTAATCCCCTTTGTAATCGTTAAAAAATTCATAAGTAGCCTAACTGTAATTTAATTACTAATTTTTTCGTAGTAACTGTAACTAATTACAGTTACAATAATTTTGTAATTAAATTACGTTACGCTATTACATGTAACTAGTTATTCCCCAACACTGGCCACAACATAAGGATGTCGTTACCTCGACAAAATGATCTCATGGCCACGACATAATATGACGTTCCCACGAGTTAATATGACGTTCCCACAAATTAATATCTCGAGGCCACGACATATTATCACGTTCCCACGAGTTATTATTTCATGGCCACAACAAAACTAAGTAAACCGAACAAGTCACTTTACGGGCACCGTAATTATCGACTGATTTCATTAAACAAAAAAAAAATGATAAGAAAGACTCTAATAATGGCCAATAACTGATAGGAAAACTTCTGTAATGTCCATCCCTAATAGATGATCTTACATTACTGGAACAATAAAAGTACACTTACCTGGAAAGCAGCTTGACTCTTCATTTCAAATGTGTCCGAATTTTTTGAGCCCCTCTCTAGTGATCTGAATGGCTGATATGTCTAAAATCCTCAGTTTGGACATAGTGGCTGCTGCAGAAATCAGTTCTGGAAGGAGCTAATTGTTCAGAAGGTTGGCAGAGATGCGCAGCTCTGTGAGGCTGGCCTGCAGTTTGAGGGCTCGGAGGAGAGGAGTCAAAAAAAAAAAAAAAAATTGTATATATATATATATATATATATATATATATATAGTACCAAATAAATGAAAATGTGATTAAGAAACTGCAGAATCGAGGAAGACATAAAACTAATTAGCAATGGAAAATAAAGTTTAGTATCATTAATATCTGTCTATTCATTTTATTATTATTATATTATACTGTATTTTATTATACTATATACAAAACTATTATATATTAACAATTTCTTCTTAGTAAAATTTTTTTTATTATTATTATTATTATTATTATTATTATTAATAAACTATTTATTTTAAAATTTATTTAAAAGCAGTTCCTGGCAACTCTTTTGCTCCCACAGTATGTTTGTTTTTCTACAATCCCTCTGTAAATGACTCTAATCTTGGCTTTCATTCTTTAGTTAAAAAAAAAAGTAAAACTTATGTATGAGCAAAAATTATTTGCTTTTCATTAAGCTCTTACAAAAACCTACAAACAATAGAAAAATACAGAGACGTTCGCCCATGATCTCTGACCTCTTCATTAGTGTGTAGCAAAGCTAGCAGTGGATCGGTGGGTAAGAGAAGAGTGCCCTCTTTCTGCAGGGATAGACGCAGCGGTGATCCACACGTCTTCACACAACCACGCCACCGTACAGGAGTCTGCCTCACTGCACTGCACAACACAACATATAACATCTATAATTACATACACTCAATGACCATTAAACACTATCTGATACATTCAAAAGCAGCATCAGACCTGTGTGGAACAGGAATCAAGAAGACATTGTCCTGATCTCTGACCCTCATCCTGATCGGTGCAGGAACATGGGCTGCTCGGTTCTGAAATGATGCTGGAAGCTATAAAAACTTTTTTATACTTTTTGACTCATTTGCTTAGTTTTGCTAAGAATTATGACATTTTTACATAAATAGTGTTAGAATTGCAGAATAACTGCATTCATTTCCAAAATGGTAACTGAATGCCACTTTATACATTAAACATACAAAGTAATAATGAGAGTGTATTACCACTGACTGATGGGCAGGAGGTGCAGGGGCATTGGATGGGCTCAGATCCTTGAGTCATGATTGGACTTTGTGGCCTGCTGACCTCCCTCCTGGCTAGATTCACCGGGCATTTGATTCATCTTCACCTGCCGAGACTTATTAGTGCCCTTCTTCAGAGACAGACCCCTACTGGAGGAACTTTGAACTGCTATGAGAAATAGTTAGAGGAATCAAACTAATTCACACTGACAATTATGTAATATCTGTATATTAATTAAAATATATTAATAATAACATACAAAAAGAACATTTTATGTCAAACATTAATTAATGTATTAATTCATTTCAGTGTTGGGAAATGTTAGTTTTGAAAGCATTCCAGGAAAAGTGTTACATTACCATATATATCATAATTACATCGAAATAAACAGGACCATTTTCTAAAAAAAAATTAAGTATAGAAAACACAGCATTGCACATTGCATAATTTCTTAATTAAACATTTAACTTATAAAAAATTTTTTTTATTATTATTCATTCAAATGGAGCTAAAATAAAATAAAAATATTTGATGAAACACTTATACTAAAGAGAAAGTTAGAAAGACTGCCTTGGCAACTCACTGAAATAAAAATAAATTAAAATAATAAATTGACTAAAATTTTAATAAAGTTAATTGAATTAAACTTAAATATTAATAAAAGCACCTACCAAAATGATTAAAACTTCAATTAAAATTAAAACTAAAAACATAAAAGCAAAAACAAATACAAAATATGAATAATTACAAAAAATATTAGTGCTGTCAAACGATTAATCATATCCAAAATAAACGTTTTTGTTTACATAATATGTGTGTACTGTGTATAATTATTGTGTATATATAAATACACACACATGCATGTATGTAATTTTTTTCTATTGTTTCTTGTTTCTTTTTTTTTTATTAATTAATTTTGTAACATTTTGTAACCTTTCATAACATTACAAATGTCTTTACTGTCACTTATGATCAATTTAATCCATCCTTCCTGAATAAAAGTATTGATTATTATTTTTTTATCTTACCCTGAAATTTTGAACTATAGCGTATCATGATTTCCACAAAAATATTAAGCAGCACAACTGTTTTCAACATAATAAAACTAAACATTTCTTAAGTGTAAAATCAGCATATTAGAATGATTTCTAAAGGATCAAGTGACACTGAAGACTGGAGCAATGATGCTGAAAATTAAGTTTAACACAGGAATGAACTACATTTTGAAATATATTCAAATAGAAAACAGTTATTTCAAATAGTAAAACTGAACAAAATCAATGTTTTTACTATATGTTTTATCAAATAAGTGCAACCTTGGTGAGCATTCATTATTTGAAACTTTTGACTACTGGAATTTTTCACTTGTTTATCAGCAAAAACAAAGTGTCTTACTCTGCGATGTAGATGCTTTGCTGTATGAAATCACTGTATGAAATCATTTCTTCATCCCATCATACACAGCCCAGATTCAGCAGCAGACGGGCTTTCATCTCACTCAGATCTTGTGATGATACGGTACCTACAAAAACAGAGATACAGTATACAAAGTCTCCTTTTTTAGCAAACATAGTATATCATCATAGTATATATACTACGTACAGTACTAGTAGTAGTATTTTGACCAGGTTAACCATGTCATTTTATATGCATAAATTCATTCTTTAACCTTCCAGGCGCTCATCTACAATGGCCAAAATCTTCTTGAATGCATCTTCTGCATGCTTCAAGCTGTCCAGTGAATTATCCGAATCAAAGAGGAAGAGGTATGTTTGTCCAATAGTGGCCAGAGCCCTCTGCTCCTCTGCTGCATCATGGACAGATCGAGCCAGATTCAGATGAAGCCTCTGGTGCTGAGAGAGAATCTCCATGTGAGGATGACTCCATGCAATCACTCCATTTATAACTAACATGTACTTGCAAACCTATACAAACATATTTTATACGTACATTATAAATTATGTATGGATGGATGCATAATTATACTGAATCACAGAATGCATCCAAAATATAAGTTTTTGTTTACATAATATATGTTTATTGTTTATATTTATTATGTATATATAAATACACATATATTTAAGAAAAAAATTACGTTTATATATTAATATATTTATATGATATAAATTATATAAATATATACATTTAAATACATGTAAGTATATTTTTTTAAATATGTGCTGTATGTGTGTTGTGTTTAATTATACATATACATATATAAACAAACTTTTATTTTGGATGCGATTAATCATTTGGCAGCACATATATACACACAGACACTGACATTTACATATGTAAACAAACCAAAACAAAAAAAAAATGTGTAGATGGTGTGGCTGATTGGCTAGTGTAGTTCACGTCAGGAAGCTCCCATGATTCTCTTCGTGTCGTAATAATGTCCATATCGAGTAGCCATCTTGATGAGGACTTTACCCTTCTTTTTTTCTCAGTAAAATGTTTATTAAAAAGCCACATATCATATGCCAGTGAGGTACACATATAAGATTAGAAAAATGTGTTTAAGTTTTTCTAATCACCATTAGTCTCAATTATATTTAATGAATATTAATGTTATTAAAATGCTTAAACCAAGTTTTTTTTAGAGTAACAGGTGTTACTATTATTATTTTATGAGACTCAAGCCTTGATAATCACTTACTTAATTTATTTTTTTCTTGAAAGTGTATTTACGAAGCCAGCGATAATAAAAGAATTCTTTCAAGCACAGTTTTGGAATGAATTTGGGGAATACACTGGACTTTCGTGGTTAAAAAATTATAAAAGTTGTACAATATATATCTAAGTTCTTACATGTATATATGACAAATCTAGAAGTCTTTCAGTTCTGAAAAACAAAAACATGACAATGACTTTGAGCAGCTTTGAATTTTGTTAAAAGATTTAAAAGCCAAGCCATCACAAATTTTTACAACCCCTTAACTAGATAATCACCGCTGTTGCATTGACCTTTACTAAATTATTGCACATTTTTATTGAAAATCTTTTTTCACAGTTCATGAGCTTATTTATACAGCAGAAAAAGAATAGCCTGCAAGTGTGCTTCCAAATAAAAAGTCAAACAAACCCACGTTCGCATTTTGTACATATTTTCTCATTAACGATAAATATCTGCTCTACAAACAACTGTACAGTTTGGGTTTATTATCATACTGTTTCATGTAGTTCGAGTCTGTGAGCTCTTATAGGAAGTCCAGCACAATGTGAGCAGAAGAAAGGCACTGCTGGTGAGCGATGTAGTTCACATTTTCTTTCCAAGTCACTTGCCAAAACTTATTAACATATCAGCTATGGTTGGTTTTGTAAAATTAAGATTGTTTTCAACTCTAAACTGGCATTAATAATGTCAGGAAGCCAAAGAGTCCTTTGGATTTGATTCTCAAGATGATGATCTTGCTTCATCTCTTCCTGTCGATGGTTTCAGCTGATCCAGCAGCTCCATGAAAAGGGAAACCCGCTGAATGAGCGGGACGGACTTTTCGGCCCGCAGGAGGCGAGAATATACGCTCTTGTAGATCTTCACCTGCTCCTCTTCTTTACCACTGCATATAAAAAAATAAAAATAAAAAAAACACCACATATACATTAAGCGCCACATCTCAAAACACTATAATGCCTTTTTTAGTAATGATACTAAATCTGTTGAATTTATATGGAATATGGTACTGAAGTATATTGTGTATAAAGTGTGTATATTTTGTATCTCTCACCTAAGTTTGCGTTTGCTTGCAGGGCTGAGTTTAATCAGCTGCAGCAGCAGGAAGGAGAAACTAGGCTCAAAGACGCCAGTTAACTTCACAACCTCGTCAGTGTTGAGCTCAGAAGAGGAAGAACTATCTGACGCCTCATGGAGTTCTTCAGGTCTGTCCGAGTCTGCTGGCGTCAGCATCTGTCAACATACAGCACATAACAGTGTAAAACTGACCATTCAACACAGAGAACAATTGTTGTTATTATAAATAATAATAATAATAATTCTATAATAATATTAAATCTAAGACTCTTTTTCCAAGGGGCTTAAAAATGAGAAATCATTATTGTTCATAATAATAATAATAAACAAAATATTAAACAAAAATAATGAAATATAGAAGACACTTTTGTCCATGGTGAGGATGATCATGATTATCATCATTATTATTATTATTATCTTTATTGTCTTTACAGACACATTCGTGCAAGGGACTAACAAATGAGAAGTTATAAATATTAATATTACTAATAATAGTAATGATGATAAATATTAACCTTAATATAATACACTTTTATCCAAGAGAGTTACAAATGAGAAATAGTTATTTATTATTAATATTAATTCAATTGATAATAAAAATAGACTTTTGCAATGAGAAATAATTATTGTTTATAATAAAAACATGAATAATAACAAACCAAATTTTAAACAAAAATAGAAGACATTTTTGTCCAAGGGAGATATAATGATGATGATGATGATGATTTATAAAATAAAACTAATATAATAACCTTTTATAGGCTTTATTGTGCTAGGGATTAACAAATTAGAAATTATTACTAATAAATAACAATAGTAATGATTAAAAATATTATATATTATATAAATATAACAACCTTAATACTAATTTATTCAAGGGACTTATAAATGAGAAAGTTATATATAATAATAATCATAAAAATAATATTATAATCTAATTATTATATCTTATATAATAAATATTAACATCTTAATTTAACAACCTTAATACAATGTACTTGTACAATGTACAAAGGACTAACAAATGAGAAAGCATTATTATTATTTATGATCATAATGCAAATTAACATTCTTAATAAAACAATGTTTGTATAAGACACTAACCTAAGGGACATATTAATGAGATACTATATTATATTATTATGATTATTATATGTCTGTGTATATACCTTCTCCTGTTGCTCCAGCAGCTCTTTATGGATGAGTTTGAAAGCATGCTGTGTTTCACACATGATCTCTAGAGCACCTGTCAGGGTTTTCAGTTTCACAGCACTACTGTTCTGACCTGGAAAACACAATAAAACATCCAATAAGAGGTTTCCTCGTGTTCCTTCAGCCTCTCCCAGCTGATATTCCCTGCAGTGTGTTTCTCACCTGCCAAGGTGAACTCAGCGAAGGCTACTCTCTCCAGAAGCGCGCGGAGCAGCTCGCACGGGGCGTCACTCAGACCAATGAAGAGCCGCACAGCCTTACTGTAATGCTGCTCTGCCAGAGCTCTGTGCTGCTTACGGAGACACTCGTCTCCAACCTGAGAGAGAACAAACAATGTTAAGTCTCACTGCATGTTGAAGATAAAGGTGTAGCCTCTTCCTCTGCAGGTGTCTGATGCTGTACCTGGTTGCGGTAGCAGCTGTGGTACATTGAAGCCAGTCTGTGGTGGATAGTGGCTGCTCTGTACTGGTAGAGCGGCTGGCGAGCGGACTCCGTCTGCAGGTCGCAGTACCTCAGCGACTTCATCATGGTCTCGGTGACTTCCCTCTCGATCTGAAACACAGTCCGCTCATGTCAAGTGGAGTTCATCATTTCAGCAGTCTGTACAGACAGAATGAAGTGTGTGTGTGTGTACCTGCTCCTGTGCTTTACGGGACAGCGGTGCATAGTCCTGGAGGAGTGTGGCTAATGTGAAATATGTTGTAGAGAGTTCCCAGTTTACAGAGTCCCAGACGGCTGAGTGACTCTCCCTGCAGCCCAGAGACTTCAGCGCACGCTGATAGTAATCTATCGCCTATTGATGGAGAGAGAGAGAGAGAGAGACGGCTACTGTCATGCTGCTACAGCAACAAGGACCCTCTTTCTAGGCTTATTTTGGATGAAGTATTACATTTACATGAATTAATTTATCTAATGGGACTTACAAATCAGAAATGTATTACTACTATTAAATATTATAATTTTTGTTTATTAATATTATTGTTGTTGTTGTATTTTCATATAACTATCTTGATATAAGACACTTCTATCCAAGGGATATACAAATGATGATGATGTACAAGAGAAATTAATACAATTTGTAAAATAGAAAAACTAAAAATAATAAAATTTTTAACATCTTAAATGTTCAAGTACAGTTCAAGACTGTATTTGTGATAATAAACCTTGTTGTAGTAGAGGGCTTCTTCTGGTGAGAACTCGCCGCGGTTGTGCTCTGATGTCATCACGCAGTGAGCCTGAGCACAGATACGCATGAGTCGACCGATGTTACACAGCAGCAGGGCTGTGTTCACAGAGTCTGAAATCGCATTGAAATCCTGCATGCCCTTCTCAAAACATGAGAAACTCTTTTTCCACAGCTCCTGCTCGGCCACACACACGCTCCTGCGCGCTGAAAAAGAAAAAGCTATACTTCACAAACAACTTTCGATAAACCACCCCTAATGTTTGTTGTTGAAGTCTAATAAAAAACTTAAGAACCCCTTACCTCCTTGTTTCTCCGCCTGCATGGCCGCGGCCTGGTTCATATAAAATACCCCCATCTCGTTACGGATATTACCAAGCCGTTTCAGAACCTGACCCAGCTGCTCCTGTCCCAGGTTCTTCAGAACTCCTGAGGTCAAAAGGTCATGGGCAGCCTCGTAACACTTGCAGCTGACGATCAGCTGGTACTCTGGGTCTGAGGCCAGATCAGTGGCCATGCTAAAGGCTGAGAGAGCAAAAAAACAAATGTTATAAGACACTGTCTCTTCCAAGAGTTTTAATATCCAATCCACATCACTGGTCCAAAATCCCATTCCACATCGGTGTTGCAGTAATTACAGTAGCTGCTACCAAAACGAACATTATATTATAATTTCTTCAGCAAAAAGAGCATGTGATGTAGTGTACAGACCTTGGCAGGAGCTCTCACGGTGTAGGCAGTGGAGGATCTCCTGGTCGTCTTTAGTCTGATAGTTGCATTCCTCCAGATAGGCAGCTCTGTTTGAGGTATTCTGGGCCAACATGAGCTGAACATCTCCACACAGAGACAGACACTGGCAGTGGAATAGAAGCACCTGCGGGTGGAGACCACCACCGATGGAGCAATAGCCATCTACAGGGACAGATAAAGCACATCTCGATCAAGTTTGAACAGATAAGCTCTAAAGAAGCTGCTTAAATAACAGTCTTTATTTATTTATTTTTAACTTCCTGTTTTAATAAGAACATCATGCACAAGTGTAAAATATTCACATTCAATATTCATATGTCTGAGGTCAGTAAGATATTTTTAATGTTCCTGAAACAAGACTTTATTATAAAAATTTAGAACATTACAATTTCAAATAATTGTTTCCTGTATTTTTTTTATATATTTGAAAATGTAATTTATTCCTGTGATGCAAAGCTGAATTTTCAGCATCATTACACCAATCTTCAGTGTCACATGATCATTCTAATAATTTGGGCTCAAGAAACATGAATTAATTTAAGCATAAATTTCTTTAAAAATAAAAATCTTACTGACCCCAAACTTTTGAACGACAATGTATGTCCTGAAGTTTTTTTGACAACACTGAGAGCTGCTTGTTCTTACCATGGCACTGCAGAGCCAGTTTGATATAGCGCAGGGCCCGTCCGTACTTCAGCAGGTTTGTTGCAGCCTCTGACAGAACATAGTACGCTTTCGACGCTTTCAGGAACAGCTGCAGTTTCATGCGGTGCTGCCATGTGCCCGGTAACATCCCAGAACGGGTTGGCACCTTCAGCTCCTCATTACACGGCCCGACTGTGTGACCCAAGATGAAGATGAGCATTGTACGTAATCAAATAGTGAAAGAAGAAACAGTTTCTGAGGAAGTGAATGGATGAGGTTGACTGACCTCTGTCCAGAAGCAGAGCAATCTCTTTCTCCACGTCTCTAGCTCCATTCTGACTCCTCTCCTCATATTTTAGAGGGATAGGTGTGCTGGGGTCGGCCGCAGGAAGGTCACTCTCTTTCTTTATGCTGCTGTCCACAGCTTTTAAACCCTAAACACACAGAGGAGGTTTGGCATTGGCAATTTTTTTTGGATTGATGGATTGATGGACGGATGGACAGACAAGATGGATGGATGGATAGACGTACAGACAAGATGGATGGATGGGGACGGACGGACGGAGGGTCAGAAAGATGGATGGATGGACAGACGGAGGGATGGACGGACAAGATGGACGGACAGACAGACAGACTGACGGATGGACGGACAAGATGGATGGATCGACAGAGGGATGGACGGACGGACAAGATGGAATGATGGATGGACAGAGGGACGGACGGATGGATGGACTGACTAGATGGATGGATGTATCGACAGATGTACTGATGGATCAATGGACAAGATGGATGGATGGATGGACAGACAAGATGGATGGATGGATGGATGGACAGACAAGATGGATGGACGGATGGAGAGATGCATGGATGGACGGACAAGATGGATGGATATTTGGACAAACAAGATGGATAGATGGATGGACAAGATGGATGGATGGACGGACAGACGGACGAGAAGGATGGATGGACAGATGAATGGATGGATGGAAGGACGGAGAGACAGGACAGAGAGATGGGACAAGATAAATGGATGGACAGGATGGACAAGATAGAATGGCAGATGGATGGATGGAAGATTATGGATAGATGGATAAGACAGAATGATGAACAGATGGATGGATGGACAGATGGATGATAGATGGATGGATGGATGGATGGATAAGATAGAACAATGGATGGATGGATGGATGAATAATCGATGGACAAATGGATGGACAGAAAAATCAATTGATGTATAAGATGAATGGATGGATGAAGTCCAGAGAACTAAGAAAATGCATGCAAATGAACAAAAATATGAAAATAAATATTAATCTAATTCTCTTACCTTTAGAATGTAGCTGAGAACCAGTCGGCACTTCACCTCCTTGTCTTGTGACACAGGAAATGCACCGTTGGGCTGGAAGGCAACATAATGCTAATAGTAACATGATACATTGGTAACATGATGCAAAATCATTATGCAAAATCATGCAAGGTGGAAAAGAGTACATTTACAAATATCTAAATAGACCATTTTATCTTCAACTATACATCAAATAGCTTATATTCAATCATTTCAGTGTACAAACAAAAATGAAACCAGTCTTCAGACTGATCTCCTACTCTGATCTGATGTGTGCTCTTGTATTTCTCTGGAACCGACAGCTCCCCGACAGACTTGATGATGGCCACAGCTTTGGAGTCATCCTGCGGCTCAAAGGAGGTGCTGTAGGAGCAGCTCTCATCTTCCTCTTCCTCCTCCTCCTCATCACTGTAGCTGTCTTCAGATCCCCCACCCCTCAGTGACTCCCCGTTCCCCTCGTCCTCACTCACATCATCCAGCTGAAACAGTTCTGCCAGTGTGTAGTGAGCCGAAGCGATGATCTACACCAGCAAACAGAAGAAAACTGTCAATATCATGCATCAGCTCAAGAAATTAATATAATGTAATGTAATGAAGCTTCATACCTGTGGATGCCGCTCCTCATCCAGCAGTTTAATACAGTTGAGCAACAGAGTTCTGATGGTCCCATAGTTCTTCCTGTTGTGGCTCTTCTTTAGCATCATGTTGCTAGCCACTCTGTCATGCAAAACATCAAATAGATTTGTCTCTGATGCTTACTGATGAAACTTATGGAACAGAATGGTAGTTATGAATGTAAATCATACTTGTAGAGAAGCACCGCTACAGGAAGTGTAAAGGGATTTTGGCATTTCTCCTCTGCCGCTTCTTCACACAGAGTAGTGAGGTCATACAGCTTCACGATGTCACTTCCACTAGCTGAATGGACAAAACAGAAAGCCTTTGGTGATTAAAGAAGTCACTTTAGCTGAAGAAGTTAGAAAGCAAACTTAAGAACATCAGCCGCCCACCTTTGAAGAGCCAGTACGTGTGTCCTTCTTTGGTACAGTTGGATTTCAGGAATGATAGGATATTCTGTGCAATGTCTTTGACAACCCGCGTCGAGAACGTAGAGTTCTCCAAATTCGGGATGTCCTCTGTCTTTATCATTTCATATTTCTGTAAATGAAATAAGAGTTGTTAGGAAATTGAATATTGTTGTACATCAATATGTGCAAAGCTATTTAATAATCACCAAATCATCTTACCTGCACAATGCCATTGACGTGAAAGCACATGACCAACTCTGGTACGTTACACATCAAATTATCTAGCCAGTAATCAATTCCTGTGAGAACGTTGATCGGTTTGTTGTTGTCCCTGTTTAGACAAAGTGAAGTATTTAAAATAAATATATAAAATGCTTAAATAAAAGATGTATGAGTACAAAAAAATATTTCTGCAAGTGGTTTCCTATGCTCAACAAGTCTGCATCTATTTAATAAAAAATGAATTGACGTAAAAACATCAATTTGCTACTATTAAAAATAACCTTTTTCTGTTGTAATATACTTTAAAATTTAATTTATTCCTGTGATGACAAACCTCAATTGATGCTCAATAAACTATAATCAAGGTTGAAAAACAGTTGTACTTCTTAATATTTTGTGCATTCTTTGATGAATATAAAGCTAAATATTATATTATAATATAATATAAATATTAAATATAAATTTAAGGCACTCTTGTTGAATAAAATATTACTTTTTTAAATCTTACTGACCCCAAACTTTTGATAGAGTTTAGCCTTCAAATGTAATAAATTTAGAAAAATTCAAAAGCAGATAAATATATCCTAAAATATATGAAACAACACAAAATTGATTAATTAATTAAATGTAGATCTCTAACCTGAGTCGTAGACTGACTGCTGGGTATCGGCCACCTCCAAATATGGGCATATTTGATCCCACAAGCATGTGGATGTCCTCAAACGTCCATAGAATATTCCGGACAAAGTCATTCCTCAAACCCTGAGACCGTAAGAGATAGAGAAAACTAACATAAAAATATTTTTTAAATGTTGTAAAGGCAAAATGTTCAGGTGCAGGTCAAGATATGACTTTGGAAGTTACAGAATGTTAAAGAAATGTTTATTACCTGACTATTTTCTCCTTCATTGAACAATGTGGGCAGATTTTGCTCTTTGGAAACCGAAGACACGTGACCTAATGTGTATGTGTCCACCTGCTCCTGAAAGACAGTGAACAGGCTGATTCAGCCTCAGATTCCCTGAGAGCACATGAGAAATGAGAAGCAGAGGAAAAGCTGAGCGCACCTGCTTGGGTATCGCAGACTCGTCAGATTCAGTGGTGGAACTGTTGTAGGTGGCAGGCCAAGACAGTCCTTCAGCCGCCGTCCCACATCCCTCTTCTGCCACCTGCTCTGTATCTGACGGTACAGGCACTGCAGTCCCATCACTGTTAATACTGAAACACAGGAGAGTATTGTGAATGGAAGTGATGAAATCAGTGCTGTCATGAGATGGCAATCATGTAAAGTCAGTTCTTACCTGTAATAGAGAAACTTCGAGAGGATGGCCTTCTCATTCCAGTGCTCTTTACTTTTCTTCTTTCTTTGCCACTTTTGGTCGATCAGACGCTGGTAAAACTCCTTCAGCCATGTCCAGTCACCAGTCTACAGGGCATTTCGAATATTAGGCTAATCTTATGATGGCATAAACACTCCCTTCACACATAAAATAAATCCTACATCATTTGAACAGCATAAATAAATGTTTCCTGCTATGTAATTCAGTATTTTGATTCCAGGCTTGAGGAATAGACATTAGAAGGTTAAATGGAGATGCTTTTATAGGCTCCATGACCAAATACTATACAGCTAAGAGAATAAGTGACTATTTCCTGTTACCTGTGATGACCTCATGAATAGCTCCTGAATGTCCAGTTCATCTAGCAGTAGCGTGCCGCCCACTCTGTGAACAGCCATACTGACATGAGACTTACTGTAGGGGATCTTCAACAACTTCTTGATATTCTGTTTAGATCAAGAAAAAAAAGTCATAAATAAACCATTCAAAATGTAAAAACTTAAAAACAAGGCTGCATTTATTTGATCAAAGAAACAGTAAGAAAAATAATATTGTAAAATATTATTGCAACTTAATATATGTTTTCTACTTAAATATAATTTAAAATGTAATTTATTGCTGTGATCAAAGCTGAATTTTCAGCATCATTACTCCAGTCTTCAGTGTCACATGATCCTTCAGAAATCATTTAAATCTGCTTTGCTGCTCAAGAGACATCTCTTATTATTATCAATGTTGAAAACGATTCTGCTTCATATTTTAGTGAAAACTGATAACATTTTTGGGATTCTTTGATAAATACAAATGTAACTTTATTCATGTCTTTACTGTCACTTTTGAACAATGAATACATCCTTGCTGTATAAAAGCATTAATTATTTCACAAAAAAAAAAAAAAAACGTTTACCTTGCATAATGTTTAGTTATATTCTCTTATATCATTATACAAACATATGACAGCGGAGCGCTGTGATCAACCAATCAGAATCAAATATTCAAGAAAGTCATTTTAATTTAATCATTTATTGTGTCATATAAAGAAGACTTTGTATTCTGAATGCTAGAGACTCACCTCTGAATCAGACACAACATCAACATCATCACCTATACAGTCAAGGAAGTCGTACGCCATCCCAAAACTGCAATTAACAAAAAGAAAAAAAGATCAGCTTCACTGCCATCTAAATATACACATTTAGGGACTGTTCAACCGAAAATTGTAATTCTGTAATTAATTACTCACCCTGATGTTGTTCCAAAGAACACATATTAAGATATTTTTGATTAAATCTGAGAGTTTTCTGACCCTGCATAGACAGCAACACAACTGACACATTCGAGGCCCAGAAAGATAGTAAGGACATCGTTAAAATACTCCATGTGACATCAGTGTTTCAACCTTACATTTATGAAGCTACAAGAATATTTTTTATTCACAAAGACAATTTTAAAGATATCCTCACTACCTTTCTGGGCCTTGAGCGTGTCAGTTGCACTGCTGTCTATAGAAGGTCAGAAAGCTCTCGGATTTATTCAAAAATATCTTAATTTGTGTTCCGAAGATGAACAGAGGTCTTACAGGTTTGGAAGGACATGAAGGTAAGTAATTAATGACATTGTTTTCATTTTTGGGTGAACTATCCCTTTAAATGTAATGTAACATGGAATACATTTGAAATGTAATACAGAAAAGCTCACATTAAATGTAACACAAGCTTTCCTGCAGATCAAACAGCAGAGCATGAGGATTTTAGGGATGCTCATTTCGATTAATTTTCCCGACCGACAACCGCCGCTAGTTAATCGATTATTAACCGTTAACTGATAAGATTATAATATTGAATTGGCATTAAATACAAATAAAATTGACGCGTATCTGTTACCCTTTAAAAAAATACAAACATTTTTTTTTTTATCAAAGGGTTTATTTTAACGTGCAAAGTGCAAACAGCAGCATACAGAACAGATCAACAACAGAACCTGGATTCAGTTTAAATTTCCACACACCTGCAGCATTTCTGACAGTGAGAGAAAAATAGAATGAAATAATACAAATAAAAAACAAAATAGGCCTACACTAAACATATTTTTAAACTTAAATGATTAACAAATTAAGATGACAAAAAGAAAACACTGAATCCGTTTGAACGAAACTTTCAAAAACCGGCAATTTTTTTCGTTAGACTAAGATTTTTCATTAAATTAAAATAGCAGCCCTACCTCAACACCTTGTCTAATTTTTATTTAAAAAAAGCAACATATCAACGTGATGTGGGGTCAGTCTGGAGCGCAGCCTGTTGACAGTTAGACCCGTGGCAGAAAACACCCTCTCTGATGGGACAGATGTACCGGGAATACACAGGTAACGTCTCGCTAGAGTGGCCAGCTTCGGGAAGCGCCTTTCATTTGCTTTCCACCAGTCAAGAGGATTAATATCAAGAGAAGGAGGATCGTCTCTCATGTAGATGTCAACCTCTGCTTCTGGATAATCAGTGGCTTGACGAGGGGTGCTGTAGTCACCTCCCAGGAGCATCATCATGGCGTTGCTTTTGCTGCGGTCTTCATCTCCAGCTTGTGTAGCAGACACCGCTTTCTCATCTCCTTCCGCATTGGCCATTTCCAAAGCAGCACACATTTCAATAAGTTTTGCTTTCGCGGCTTCTTTCTCTGTTTGTGCAAAAAAAGGGAGATGTTTATGGCGTGGGTCCAGGACAGAGGCAATCAGCGCAGGTTTGGCCACCAGGTCATCCTTGTCAACCTGTGACGAACATATAACCTCCTTTTTAATGCAAAACAACGAAAATAATAAATAATAATAATAATAACTACCTCCATGCGGCCACTTAAGGACTGCCGAACCTTTGCCTTGAACTCCGTCACTCTGTGGCCGTCATCCTCGGCTCTAATCAGGTGTGTATTCAGCAGGCTAAAGGTGATGGGGTAAATGTTGGAAATTGAAACGTTCTTTTCTGATGACATTATGGTGGTTGCACATTTAAAGTTTCCAACACGGGCGCAATCTCCTCCATTATTTACCAGTGTTCGTCTCGTATCTCCAGGGTTCTGGCATCTTGCAGCCTTGTAACTGTTCGGTCAGATAGAACAGCTGTAACAGACCACCTTTGTTCGAGAAGTCTTCCGAACATGTCACACACCGAGTTCCATCTTGTTTTACAAGACTGAATGAGCTGGTGTTTCGGAAGTTTCATTTGTGATTGTTTATATTCCAGTGCCTTGGATGCAGGAGTGCTGTGGTTAAAATGCCTAACCAAGCGCCCAGCTGCAACGATGACCCGATGCACGAACACATTAAATCCATCATTTACAGCGAGCTGTAATGTATGAGCAAAACAGGGAACCGAGTCCCAGTTCACCCGTTCTGGAGAGTTTGCAGCCACGATGTTGCGTGCATTGTCATGAACACATGCAGACACTTTCCCATCAAGTCCCCATGTCTCCACTGCATCAATTAGTTTAGCTGCGAGGTTCTCAGCTGTGTGTCTGCTTGGCATACTCTGTGTTAGAAGGACAGCTGTATTAACTTGCCAGTCCTCGTCGATGTAGTGGCACGTTATTGTTATATAGCTCTCCGTTGTGAGTGCCGTCCAGCAGTCAGTCGTGAGGGCCACAAACTTTGTGCTTTCGAGTTGTGATTTAAGCGATTTTTTTCGCTCCTCAAAACGGGCCTCAATTCTACGGGTAATAGTGCATCTTGATGGGATTTCGTAATTGGGCTCAATATAGCCCAGTAGCTCTTGAAAACCTTCACCACAGACGACACTTATGGGCAAAGTGTCTTTTACTACCATTGAACAGATTCTCTGCGTTATCTCCTCAGATCGCCGTGCATCGCATCTTCTCCCTGAAAACATGGAGGGCAAAGTTTGTTGCCCTTCATCACTCGAAGCTTGTGGGTGTTTGCTTCGTAAATGGTACTGCATCGTACTTGTGCTACTGCTGTATTTTAATACGGCGCCGCATAATTTACAGGTAACTTCGTCGCCCTTTCTGTTAAAATGATCCCACACAGTGCTTCTTTTCGCTCGCTTCATTTTGCTTCCCTTGCTCGGAAAAAAAAATTCTGCAGGCATGTGTCACTTGTGTGGTTGCGCGTGCCGATGCGCTCCGTGAGTTAATAAATATAAGCTATATAGTAGGCTATTTTATTTTTAAACCATGCAGCAAACTAAAAAAAAAAAGAACCTTAAAAAAAACGTTTTAAACCGTTTAACTGATAGTATTAATCGGTCAAAATTTTTACTTTCGGTTAACGGTTAAACGGTCAATATGAGCATCCCTACTCGCAATGTCAAGATCATGGGTTTGATTTCCAGGGAATGCAACGGAAATGGAACACAAGTCACTTAAGATAAAAGCATCGGCCAAATACACAAATATATATCTAAAATAATAGTGATACCTGGAGAAGGGTTTGCTCTTCCTGCTGGATCCGAGTATGGTGGTCCCTGCGGTGCCCAGCTGAGTATTTTCCCGCAGCCAGTTTGCTGGGGGCAGCTTGAGGTCGGTCTTCTCCTGTAGTAATGCATAGGATGAGGACGGCGGAGCGGCCGAGTACTTCACTACCGCACGACTCTTCACTTCATTGTTACCCAGACAAATAATCTAAAACCATGTATAACATACATACAACATTCATCTCAATAGGACTGAACATCTTTGAACCTGATGACATCCATCCACATTTCCAGAAATGCAAAGCAACATAAATGCATAATTAGTGCACATTCCTGTGGCTCAGTGGTAGAGCATTGCGTTAGCAGGGAAAAAGGTTGTGGGTTCGATTCCCACTTGTTAGGTAAAAAATGTAAAAGCCTGAATGCACTGTAAGTCGCTTTGGATAAAAGCGTCTGCTAAATGCATAAATGTAAGATAAGAGCATCACAGTCTCTAATAGTGTCACATTATAGTGTTACAGGGCTCAGGACACAAACTATCAGACCTGTTTGTTGTCTTCAGATGCAGGGCTGCTCTGATCCTCCTCATGTCTGGTATCCAAGTCTGTGTTCTTATCCTGAGAGCTCATATTCACCTCACTCATCCATCCATAACCTCCACAAAACGACGAATTACACGAAGGTAACGTTTAAAACATACAGTCGCTGTTTCTTTCACTCATACGCTGTAACTGATCATAAATCTGCCAAACTAACTAACGTTACTGGATCACACAGCAGACCATGTTGCTTTTTTCATTACATTTCTCACAGTTTTATTTTAAATGTCGATATGCGAGTGACTTGCAGAAATCTGTCAGATTAATCGATAACTCTCAGGCGACTAAATAAAAGCTGTCAACTGAGGAAATCCTGTGTCTATCACCTGGCAGCTTCTCACTGTGACTGTGAGCGTTCCAAACTTACTGTAGCTCTCACCCGGATGTACACGTGACGTCAGCGAAAGGACGTTCTAGAAAGGAGTGGAAATATGTAGAAATGCGTTAAAAGTGTCTTTGACTAAAATACTACATATAATTTTAAAAACACATCAATATAAATTTGTTATATATTTAGGATATATAGGTTATATAATGTACTAAATACTCATAAATATCGGTTTATTTGTATATATTAGTTTTTTACATATCGCAGTTATATAAATAATATACCCGTTAAAACGTATTAACGGTATTTTAAACTAAAATAATTACGTTAGATTGTATTTAAATGTTATTTTACGTTATATTTTAGATTATTATAATAATGGCATTTTATATATTGAATGTGATTAAAGTATTATATTACTATATATACATAATAGATTTACTATAACGTTATATAAACGCTAGTTTATAGTTATTAGGCTACTATACATATAAATAAATAATACACAATTGTATATATTATTATAAACGTTTCTTATCATAGTGTAATATTATTTTAAACTACAGTGTATCTACATACAGGTATTGCGTGTCAAAAATGCATATATTTATTGTGATTGTGTTTTTTATTATTATTGTGGTTGTATGTTTGTTTTCTGTGCTCGGTTGTTTATGAATATCGTATGCGTTCTGTTGCCATGGTTACAGAATCACAGTTTGCTCTCGTTCACCTGAGTTCACCTGCTTTAGTTAGTAGTAAACTTAGTTATGTGTTGTGTTTAAATTTATGCAGTGACAATGAGTAATGGAGGCAAGAGATACTTTAATAAGAAGAACAAGAGTGGAAACTGGGTAAGATAACCACTTCTTCAACTAGTCTTCAACTTTAGGCTGAATTTTACACTGCTCTCGCCTAGTTCTTTCTTTCTTTCTTTCTCTAATTGATTTATTCATTCATCATTGTGCCTGCTCGTCTTTTCCAGTTTATTCCCACTGGTGTGTCACACACTGAACAAACACGTGATCTGGGCACGAGCACAGGTTCAATGCTGGCACATGGAGTTCCTCAAGCCCTGACACAAGAAGAGGAGAGATATCCCAAAATATTCATCAATCCTGAAAAGGTTAGCTATTGCTATTAAAATAAAGTGATATTTTGATAGGTATTTCATATTCAGATTTTACTACAAAATACAGCAAATTACAACCAGTGTTAGATAGTAACTGATTATATAATCTGGATTACATAATCCAAAAAAAAGAAAAAAAAAGAAATATTAACAAATTTAATATTAGATTAAATGTTTGGTTATTAAAATTATTTTCAATTATTTTAAAATACTCAATCAGACTACAGTTACTTTTTTATTTATTGCATGATTATGTCATGGCAGTAAATTCATAATAATAATAATAAAATTCTTAATAATAAAACTTTTTTCCCTTGTTTTTCGACCACATGGCATAAACAAATAATACATATCCATTTTTATTGATATAATTACTAATAATTATTTTACATTTAAAAAATTATGATATTTAAAATCTTATTAAATATTTAATTATTATTATGTTAAAATATTTTACAATGATGTATATATTTAAAATATAAATTTTTTAAGATTTCATTAAAAAGATTATAATAACAATAATTTATTAACCCCTGTATTCACAAACCCCAGTTTGGAAAACTATCATGTAATTTAATATGAGTAATCAAAAAGTCAGATTATATTACCTAGAATGAGTAATGTAACTGATTTAATCACTAACTACAGTTTTCGTCATGTAATTTTTATTCAGTGATGGACTACAATTAAATTGACTACGAAAAAGAATTTCATCGAGCACTGGTCACAGATAGCAAATTTCTGGAGGAAATTATTTTTTAACTGTAATCATGCTGATTCATCCTTGTATGAAGAAAGATTCTCATGTTGATGCTTTCTGTGGCAGAAAACAATGGGCAGAGAATATCCACTGTCAGCACATGATAACCGCACAGCACTGCAGCACTCTGTTGACGTGTATGATCAGGTGAGCTCATAATTATGATAAACAGTGATTCTATTTATCATATCTTAAATCTTTATAAACATTTCCCTGTGTATGTGTTCAGGGTTTTGGCCGTAAGAAATGTTTTGATGAGCGTCGCCAGCATAACTCTCATTTCTACCTGTGCCATTATGATGAAGCCTTGAGTCCGGATAGCACAGCACAGTGGGACCACTTAGCTTATCGAACCGACTTCCTGCCTAAACAGGAAACCAAGGGCAGAGAAGACACACTCAGAAGACGCTTCCCCAGAGATCACTCAGCGAGGTCTCAAATGAACGCTACGGCTCAGGCCGGGGAGTGTTTCATGTGGTTTGGGAGGAATGACTCTAACCAGAACACTCCACTAAGTGTACTAGCAGTCACCAACCTCTCATTAACCCCTTAAAATAACACAATCAGAGATGATCAGACTTCAGTTACTGTTTGTGACACAAGCATGAACCTCTAGTGTCATTCTCTGCTTTAACCGGCAGAGGTCAGTGTCCTTTTGTCTGTCTATGCTGGTCAACTGGCATGACCACTACTATAGCTTTGCAGGGTCACAAATTCTGAAATCTGTTTCACTATGTAAAGAGCATCAGTGTTGAATGTGATATACTGTATAATAAGAAAAAAATAAACAGTTTCAGCTCAGTTGTATGTGAAAGAATGATTTATTAAAGCTTATTGTATTTCTTGTATTTATCAACTTTGTCAGCCTATATATGTATTAGAACAAACTTATCTCAGAAATAAATAACTGTGACAATAATTTGATGAGAAATGGTGTTATCTTACTGACATATTGCCTTTTTTTCATATTTGGAATTTTTGGTATAACAGCATAATATTTCACTTATTTTAATAATTAACATAAGAGTTTGCATATATATATATATATATATATATATATATATATATATATATATATATATATATATATATATATATATATATATATATATATTATTCTTGTTTTAGTAATTATAAAAATAAATTATATTAAATATATATATTATAATATATAATATAATATATTATATTATTCTTGTGTTAGTAATTATAAAAAAAAAATATAATAAATATTATGTTACTATTACTAGAGTAATACTACTATTACTTAAACTTTTTTTTTTTTTTTTTTGCTATAGGCACAAAAATCCTCATTTTTGCTTTGTTGAACTTGAGATACTAAAATACCTGAATTAAACCAATAATTAAAAATGTATTAAAAAAACAATATTGTTTTTTAAATAATAAAAATGACACAAGTACATAATAACACTACTAAAACTTTAAAATGAAGGTGAAAAAATAAAAAATATATAATGTTGTATCAGTGAGAATAGTGAGAACCAGCGAGAATCACAAAATTAAATTGCCATTTAATGTGGCATTTTACTCACCTGATGTGGTTCACAGTGAGAAATGGGGATTTGTGTGGATGTAAGGGTAAAAAACTCGGGCTTAAGCTCAGAATCCTGTCTTTGAAAGAGATTAAACAGTGAACGGCGTTAAGTTATCTCAGCTTCAAAGAGAGAGCGGGAGATTGCCATCTTATTCTAGCAGGTGTTGCATTTGAAACGACAGCTGTATCGCAGTCTGTGCACACCTGGAAAAGCGCAGCGAGGAGAATCCTCTGTGCTCTTCAGATTTCCTTTAGCCACACGTCCAGATAGCAGGAACCCATGGAGAGATACTGGGAGGAATCGCTGTCTTTGTTAAGCCCACATTTTGAAATGTAATCCAAGAACATGACATCCAGTAATTAAGTATTTATTTCTTTGATGGTAATGAAGTTTTGCACATTGCATTTCTTTCATAACCTATTCATGAAAGATAAGCATGTTGCCATGGTGATGGCACAGAGAATTCTCTTAACATTGTCTGTTCTCTTAATATTGTCTGACTTACTCTTGTGCTGGTGCTGGTGCTGAGTCTTTGTTTTTTCAAATGCTAAACTTTGATCTTAATGTTATTTGTCTATGTGCTGACAGCTAATTGCAATTCCCACTGTTGAAAGATAATATAGTGAAAAATAAATAGCTGGACACAAGCTGATGGATTTGCTGAATGCAGAATAACCCGGTTGAGATCAAAGAACTGCATCTCATTGAGATTCATCTTTTATTGTGCAGCACTTTAAAGGGCTCCGGTGCACCAACAAGCATTTGAGTTGTGTTAAAAATAAACTAAGTGCATTTTCTTTCAAAACAGGAAAGTTTTCAATAGATTGTTACAGTTCCATTTAACCAAACCTGTTCTGGTTTCTATTATGAAAGGATAGTCAGATGTCAAGGTACATTATAAAACATTAGAATGCATTATGTGTTAATAGAGTAGATTAATCATCATAAATCATTTCTGAATTAAGAGCCTTAACTTAAGGGCATTCCATCACTTCATTTCACTGGCCTTGTTATAATTAATACTGCCAGATAATGAATTAATGAAACAGTCTGGCATGTTTTACACGAGAGGTCAAGACAAATAATTTAACCCATAACGTTCTCTGCTGATGAAATAATTAGTGCATCTTAACACTCTAATTAGCTTTTTTTCCAGACAAGTGTAAACACATGTTTCTTTGTAATGCAGAAATCTGTCTGCAGTTATGTTTTGAAACGCATGAGATCTGCTGTCTAAACCCTTTCTTTGATTATAATTCATAGAGCATAATTCGGTTATGTTTTCTCCTCGTCAACAGCATCTTTTCCTTGACGCTGTTATTGTGAGTTATTGCTCACTGTTGCCTCTCAGCTGCACATTCTTGTTTTTCAGCTTGGCCCGGTGATAACTCTGTCTAACCTTGAGAAATGGCTGCAGGAGACCCGGCACACAGCAGAATAAACCTTCATTGCGATTAAATATTCATTCAAATGAGTTTGAGAGAGCTGCTGCATTAGAATATGTCATTGTTTAAGATTGCTCACATCCGTACAGGCGTATATCAGTCTGAGTGGATGTTACAGCACAGAAAACTCAGTGTTTGGTGTCAGATGTCAGTATTCAGTGCTGCACCGGTTCACTCAAGTGCTTCATTTTACAACTATTTGATCAAGCTACTCAGTTGAAGCATGTTCTTTTAAAATGAAAACACTGAGTTAAGCCAATAAAAATAAAATGAAGCAAACTTTGAATGTTTTAATGGGAACCTAGCTAACAAAATAGGTTCGACATTCAAAATTGGAACATTCCATTTCATAATTTTCCATGCATTATGTTTACTTTTGAATATTCTCTAAATGATTTGAAACCAACAGTAACATTTAGAGGAACGTCCCACTAAAATGTTCCAGAAATAATACATTCCATGAATGTTGTATATAAGCCATGTTTACTAATATCAGAACATTAGTAAAGACCAGATAATCTATTACATTAATGAAAGTATGTTTGTTCATAAATTTGAGAGAACCTTGCCAGAACTTTCTTTGAGTACATTTGAAAACATTATTTTTAGGGCTTTTTACACTTGAAAATTTGAATCCTGGGTCATTCTAAATCTCCTGGGTTATCTTGTTTCACTTTACACACTGCTCCCAACTTGTCATTAGGAGTCTCTAAAATATATATTATAATAATCTTATAGTTTCACACCCATGAATTAACCATGGTTTTGCTACATTAATTGGTATTTGTTGTAAAACTGTGGTTATACAAGTGGTACAATATGCCAAAAAACACTAAACTTTTACGATAATTAAATGATTAATTTTATTAAGGGATTTGTATGTGTACTTTTCTGTCATTTCTTCTTTCTTTGTTTTGTTTTTTTATAACTGTACTGCCTCAATGCTTTGGTGTTTTATACTGTTTAAGGAAAAAAAAGCAAGAATTGAAGAAGATTTGAGATATACATGCTCGGAAGATCAGAACTTCAAAGCGAGTTCATGATTCAGATTCATTTAAATGCTAATCATTTAGATACCTCGGAGTGGCTTCTTGTATCATTATTCACATCGGTACAATCATTGATTTAGATAGAAACTTCTGAGCGCATATGGCGAATCAGATGTTTAGATTGTAACCTTTGAGAAGGTTCGGGAATCATTTTTATTTAGATTGGAACTATCACGAATAATTTAAAGGGGTCCTTTTTCACCTTCATTTTGTTTTTCTTGAGCCATTCAGAGGTGGACTTGCTGGTGTGTTTGGGATCATCGTCCTGCTCAACACACTGACGGCCGGACATTCTCCTTCAGGATTTCCTGATAGAGTGCAGAGTTCATGATTCCATCAATTATGGAAAGTCGTCCAAGTCCTGAAGCTGTATAGCAGCCCCAGACCATCGCATTTCCACCACCATGTTTGACTGTTGGTATGATGTTCTTTTTATGAAGTGCGTGTTGGTTTTACGCCAGATGTAACGGGGCACACACCTTCCAAAAAGTTCAACTTTTGTCTCATAAGTCCACAGAATTTTTGCTCTAAAGTCTTAGGGATAATCAACATATTTTTTGCCAAATGTGAGACAAGCCTTTGTATTCTTTTTTGTCAGCAGTGAATTTTGCATTGGAACTCTCCCATGGATGCCATTTTTGCACAGAATATGTCTTATTGTTGAATCATGAACACTGATCATAATTGAGGCAAGTGATGCCTGCAGGTCTTTAGATGTTGTTCTAGGTTCTTTTAAGACCTCCTGGATGAGTCGTCATTGTGCTCTTGGAGTAATTTTGGTAGCCCGGCCACTCCTGGAAAAGTTCAACACTGTTCCAAGTTTTCTCCATTTGTGGATAATGGCTCTGACCGTGGTTTGCTGGAGTCCCAAAGCCTGAGGAAATGGCTTTATAATCCTTTTTTCAGACTGATACATGTCAACTATTTTGTTTCTCATCTGTACTTTCATTTCTTTAGATCACTGCATGATGTGTTGCTCTTTAAGCATCTCAAGCATTCACTTTGTCAGACAGGTTCTATTTAAGTGATTTCTTGATCCAACAGGTCTGGCGGTAATCAGACCTGGGTGTGGCTAGTGAAATTATATAAAATAATGTTTTTAATCACATTTCTTTCATGATTTAACAAGAGGGGGCAATTAATTTTTCACATAACGCCAGGTAGTTTGGACAGTTTTTTTCCCCTTAATAAATGAAATCATAATTTAAAAACTGCATTTTGTATTTACTTGCATTACATTTATGTAATATTACAATTAGTTTGATGATCTGAATCTTTTAAGTGTGACAAATATGCAAAAAAATAAAAAAACAGGAAGGGGCAAAAACCTTTTCACGGCGCTGTATAAGGGGAGAAAGAGAGAGAAGAGAAGATGTGAGGGATTTGTGAGGATGAATATGTGTTTGTGTGTGTGTGTCCTACAAAAAATATGTTTATTTCAAACTTATTGCCCAGTTTCACAAACGGGGCTTAGCTTAAGCCAGGACTAGGCCTTAGTTAAATTAAGATATTTAAGCAACTTTTACCACAGTGCCTTAGAAGAAAACATTAAAGGTGTGCATCTTGACACAGAACAATGACACTGACATATTTTAAGATATGTCAGAGCAAGATATTTTCAGCTGCAGACAGCTTAAACGTGGGACTAGCTTAAGCCTTGTCTGTGAAACCGGGGTATATGAAGTGCATTTGCAGTTGAGCCAAAAAAGACAATGTCTTATAGAGAAGAGAGAAATTCTGTGGATAAAACATGTGCATCAATAACACATGCACATTTTATTATCCAGCGTTGCTTGCATATTTGTATTCAATATCACTGTATTTTATATTGTTCTTTTTATGCTGCATTTTTTGGCATATCTTTACATATTTTGGAATTACATTATCTCCATCTGCACTACAGTATCTGCTTAACCACACACATCTATATGATTTATTGTCAATATTTACTGTTAATTAGTGAAAGTGTTTGTATTTATTGGCTAATCAACCTGATGTCAATGTGGCTGTCTTGTAAAGATCTGTGATGGTCTGACCCGAATTGACAATAAACTACTTCGATTTTTTTTTATATTAATCTACCTCCAACTGAATGATGTGAAGAAAAGCACTGACATACCTCTCACTGTTGCCACTGTCAATTATGAATGATGAATATTTTCATTTTTAAAGAGGAAACACAAAATGCAGAAATATTTCAGATTCAGTACTATTTCTAGGTCACTAATCAGCTCTTTTCTCTCAGATGTGAGCAGAATTTTTTAAATTAAATTCAAATTCAAAATAATCTCAGACTGAAATATATACATTAATATTCTCATCTAGTTTCACATATTAGGCTATTTCATACTTTGTAATTCATTTATAGTAAATGCCTAACCTAATTATTCAAATTAAATTTCACATAAATTTCACACAAACCAAGTTTGACATAAAGGAAGACAAACAATGCGTTTTAAAAAGGAGCTCTCTTAAAAGTAACAAAAATCAACACCAGGGGTCAAGTATGAGAGAATTTCCACTACTCTGCGAAAATAATTAATGCTAGTGTTCCGCAGGCTTGCTGTGGTCAATCTGACCAGTGCAAACGCACTCGATGTGGGCGTGACCCCGCGCTAACCGCGCCGCTATTGGCCAGCTCAACCCAAAGCCCCGCCTCTTTCAAAAAGATAGAGAAAAAAGAAAAGGAAAACAGAGAGACATCTCAATCCTTGCAACTGGGGAAAAGAAGAAAACGTAGTGCACCATAGTCTCCGAATCACCTCCTCTTATTTTGAACCCCTTAAACCACCTTCTTTCGCTCTGAACCAAACTGAGACACATTTCTAAGTTATTTCAATCACCCAAAGCCAAACATCACAATCAGATATTCAGTTTTGGCCCACGCTGGATTAAGTTTTGTAGCATTTTAAAGGTGAGTCGTTAATCATGAACGCTTCTACGTTGTATCTGAGCAGCGGATTGTTTCTTAATGGATATATGAACCCGATATCTTCATACATACATAGGCGTTTGTCCAGGTAAGATATAAGATGTACTCGCCGGTTGTTGGTTTGAGGAACCGCGGCTGGTGTTGCGCGGTGTGTCCGTATATGTGTGTGTTTATTCGCCTGCGACATGGAGGGGATGGGTGGGCTTTTCGCTGTGTTTCTAATATCCGAGGACATCTTGAGCCACTCAGCGACTGAAATAGTTGGAATGACTGTAATATTGGCTCTTTGATCCGTGGCTACATTGTATCGGCGGATTCTTCTGGATTTGATTACATTGCGTCCGTTAGATCAAGTGTTGCAACAATGTATAAAACAGCTTTATTAAAACTGTTGACATGTTGCATGTGTACTGATAGGATAGCATTAGCTTAATGTTGCATGTCTTATAAGGACACTATGTAAGGAAATGTACAATTTGAGACAACGTGGATGTAATATTTAGTTGATAATGTATGATTAGGTTGCTAAATAAGGTTTTGGCCTAGTATGATGTAGTTAAAAAGTTTAGTCTGGTTGCTGAACTTATTACATACGTGTTTTTGAAGATTTGTGATGATTCCTTACAGAATTAAAACAAGATATTAAGAAATGTGTGTGTGTGTGTGTGATGCCCCTTTGTCTGTGCTGGAGGAGAGGGGGTGTGTACAGATGTTCTCTACCAGGACATCTGCTGTTTCTAAGGGCTTTGTCAAGGGCCCTTTCAAGGAGGCACCGGGGCCCGAAAGAAAATGTCACTTTTCCTAGCTTAACTCCGCAAACTATGAAATGTGATGCAATCCTTGCCGGTTTAATGGATGCAATGCATGTGTTACTCACAAGCAGTTATGTATTCTCATTAGGTTGCATGTTTGGGTTTGACGACTGGAGACCTTGATTTCTAACACGTCCATTATGTTTCCCGCTGAGAATTCTCTCTCTCTCTCTCTCTCTCTCTCTCTCTCTCTCTCGCTCACCCTGGAGCGCTCACACATCACACACTGAATCATAGTGTACATGGCAGCATACGAAGCAAGAAGACATTTATTAGAGTCAGACAGGAAAATGCAAAGGGCTTCTTTAATATTTATGGCACCCTGTTTTTCAGGTGTGTGGAGGGAATGTGTGCATTCATTTATATGTTGCTTGGATCAGTGATTCTCAAGTGGTTTTACACTGGATATCAAGTGGTGACCCAGTACAGAAATGTGTCTTGAACAGAATATTTAGATTTTTTCTTTAATGTAGTCTGTTGAATATTGTCTCGTACCTTTCATGGTGGTGAATTTGCACCAAAATACCATAGAAGTATCTTCTCTTTCTTTTTAAAAGTTGATGAGCCTGTTTGGTTTTTGTCCTAATTATGCACTATTATATAGGTCATGACTTCACACTTTTGGGCCGCTGTGACCGCTGTTTTGTTTTTTTTCTGTTACAGGCACTTCAAATATCTTCCTACTTTTAAACAACTTCATGGTTTGGATTTATGGTGCTTATATTAGCAAATGAAACTATGACTTCTGCAGGCTTCAAACTATGAAGAAGTTATTGAAGTAAAATGTTATAAGATGTAGTCTATGTTTGTCAACAGTAGACTTTCATGTGTTCCATCTACATCATTTACTAAAGTGTCATGCAACTGTTAGGCCTGTTTGAAACTTATAAAGGACATGATTCATACACTCATGTGTGAATATCTAACAATATTAAGAACAATGCATTTGATGTAATGGAAAACAATATACATGTTCAGATAATGTTTTTGTTTGCATTCATTTGCTGTTTAAAAGTGTGGGGTCTGTAATGTTTAAAAACAAAAAAGGATTTTGCTCACCAAGCTGCATTTATTTGATCAAAAATACAGTATAACAGTAGCATTGGGAATTGTATTTCCATTTAAAATTTTAATCTATTTTAAAATGTCATTTATTCCTGTGATGATGATCCTACAGAAATCATTCTAATATGCTGATTTGCCGATCAAGAAACGTTTATTATCATTAATGATGAAAACTAGAAAAAAAGATTTAGATTTTTTTTTGCAACACTAAACTTTTGATCAGTTTACTACATCCTTGCTCAATAAAAGTATTAATTTCCTAATAAAAAATTCATAGTGACTCCAAGGTTTTGAACAGTGGTGTACTGTATCTTGCATATTTCAAGGTAGAACATATGATAGTCATATTTTTCGTATGTGCTGCATTCATCGGGTTAGAAGTGTTGTGTTGTTTGATAGCATATATGCTGATTTGTGTGTTTTCCAGCCTGTAGTTTTGTCTTTTACATGTGAGCATGTGTTCTTTCCCAAAAGTAATGATAACATCCAGTGTAGCTCTTTTTTCCAGTGCTGTTAAGACCATGAATGTTGACATTCCTCCGTGAGCGGAGCACAGAATAGAAATGTGTTTGTTTTTGAGCGAGTGTAAGGTGAATTTTAAAGAGCGACGCTCACTTGAGTGGTACAGAGAGGATGAATATTAATGATTTCTTCTCCGTTTAATACCTTGTTTAACACACACTAATATGGCCTCTTCTGCATATATTCTAGTGTAGCATTCCAGTGATTTCTCAACGGTAGAGAACTGAAAGGATGTCTGACGGGGTGCCTGATAGGAAGGTAATTGGTATGAAATTGGAACATGGCATCAGCCTAGAGCTGCAGAATTCAACCTGTATTTCATTCGCCGCTCGTCTGAGTCTCAGGGATGTGTCTGGCTGTCAGTCAGAATGTGATGAGATTCAAGCTCAAATGTCTTGAAGAAAAGATTCATTCATTCCCCTTCTTTACTATTAAAGAGTCAATTTATAAAGAGACTTTGAGGAGTGAAAAACATAATGGAATACTGCAGGAACTCTCTGTTTTGAGTGGTTTTTGCTGTAGATGTCAATGAACCTCTTCTGTTTTGTGATCTCGCACTCTTTCTCCTGCCAGACTCAGTTGTAAAGGAAATGCTACAGGTTTGCTTCCGGTTTCTTTCGTACAGGCATGAGATCCTTCATGTGCTTGACAAGGGTGGAAATCCTTAGTGTAAATTTCAGATCTGATTTGCCTACAAAAAGAGAATTTGGTTCATTTAGCATGGGTGCTTTTACTGTGTAACTAACAGAAATTATCATTCTGTTTGAACCCGTACATGTATAGACATTTTGGCCAATTCTGATAAAGATGATAAGACTGCATTTCTAAAAATGCATTTCTAGATAACATTTATTATATTGTTATCTTGAAACACGTGTCTTGTGTTTTCACATGCAAAAATGGTCTTTCAATTGTTTTGTGTGTGTAATCAAGCACTAGACAGACGTGTTTAACTCTCGCATCACACACCTTTTGGAGCATCTCACACTTAAAAACTCTCTACTCAAGTTAAAAGTAGTTCAATTAATTTTTTTTTGTATATTTTTAAGCTATTTTGCTTCAACATAATATTTTTTCTGACTAGTGACAAGTAAACATCCAGTTTTGTACACATTTAGGTATACATTTTATTGCACTGTTATTTACATCATTAGATTTCAATTGTGTCTTTAAAATGAGTAAAATGTCTTTCTCATAATTAATTGTTTTTGTTATGTGCTGAGGCAGAAAAAAATCTGCTTTAGCACTGACACCAAACATTCAAGTTTTATTTCTATCTATGTTCTGAATATTTTTAACAGAGGGGTTTGTTGTTATATCATTCACCTGGTTTATATGAAATTTTATTCCTAAAAAGCATGCTTCAAAAGTTTTTTGTTTTTTCTTTTAAGACAATTTATTACATAACAGTCTTAATGTATAAATGAAAGTTATTGTAAGTTAAAAATGTTCACATTTCTCTCTATTATACATTGTTTTTACAAAAAGTACACCATTTAAATAAGAAAGATATAAGATCGGCTTCGGTGATGCCGATGATACTGATAAAATTGGCAAAAAGATAAGCAAAAATAATTTCTGTTTCCAATACTGATTTGTTCAGACTGATATGATCGATTACCAATATATTGCACGACTAAATTGTTCTCTTGGATCTTTTGGCTTTTCATGAACATTTTGAGCATCTCTGACAGATAAGGGCATAATAACCCCTCGTCCTCTCAGGGTAGAGCAGATGTCCTTTAAGTCAGCCTGTGGATGTGAGGAAAATGTCTGAAATTGCTGATGAATGTTGAGTATTAATCCCCTGAGCTGAAATCATTTTGCGCTGTAGGAGGTGATGTGAGCAGTCTCTCCTCCAGGTTATTAAAGTTCGACTCCAAGAGCGAGAGTCAAAGCAGGGTCACTGAGTTCAGCGTGTTATGAAGGGGTCAGCGAGGCAAGGGGCCCCTTCATTGTGCTCGGGCTGTGAGGGGTCGCTTAGCTCATATAACTGTGACCATCACAGATCAATACAGCCATCACGGAGGTATTTGTGGAGTCCTATTATAAATGCCAGTTCACTTGCTTTTGCTTGTTGCCTTGTTTTGTGGTGTTTCTGTGATGAATGTGAAGAGGTTTCTGTTGTACATCGAGATGAAGAAAGCAAGAGAAATGACTGAGAAAGAACATGATGTGTTTGGAGATACAGATGTGTGGGAGCGAGGTCAAGTGTTTGTGATTTCGCATGAGGAGGTTTCTGTTCACGAAAGAGCGGCACAGAGGATTTTGTTGATGTTGCACTTTTGTTGCTCAGAAGACTTAATTGAGCTCTCAGTTATGTTCCATTTAAAGCTGAACACTTGCAGCATCAAATACAAATGCAAAATCAATGGCTTAGTTTTGATGAACGCTTCTGTTGATTAAATGAGAAGTCTAGGGAAAGTGAGATCTCTGGCTTGTGGTTGCAGACTTTGCTATCTTTTATGTATCAGTTTGAAAACTTGTTGGCATCTCTCTGAATATCTCTGTGGCAAGGGTTTAGTGAACCCTGCAGCGGGGGAGAGCATCAAGAGACAGGTGTTCGTTGTTTGTGCTTAACCCACTCACCTGACGCTCTCCCCCGCTGCAGGGTTCACTAAACCACGCCCCCCCTTGCCACAATCTCTTATACTTGTGCAGTTAATAATAATCAAAATTATAATTTTAAAAGATAGAAAGATAAACAAATAAATGCAATTCTGGCCAGAAAACATTTATATAAATATATAACAAATATATTTTGGACCAGAACAGCGTAACGTAAAGTTACATATACACATACATATATCTGGACAAAATAAAAATATTACATTGACACACTGATTATACACAGATTTTTTCTTCTTTTTTTTCTGAAATAGTTTTCTGCCATATTGAAAGATGTAAAGACATTTAGATCTTAAACGGAGAGTTTCTCTTTCAGAGCTCAGGTGACTTCATTGTCCTCCAAAAATGTTCTTTCAACAGTTTCTCCATGTTGATTTAATGTTTTGCAGTTAAGTTTCATACTTTAAAGGTAAAGCCAAATGCGTCAGTAGTGTGGTTATCATCGCTTAGAACGTTTAATATTGGAGGAATTTGCTTGAGAAATATTAAGATTTCTGGCTTTTGATAGATTTCAGACAGTACTACAGTATAGTGCAGTATAGTGCTGATTCTGAATAGCACTGAAAGTGGTTCATTGGCTTGTAATCATAGGGTAACCTCTTTAAGTGCTATATAGCTCCTATCTTTAAAGTGCTGTACAGTACCTCTGTCAGATAGACTATAGTGCTGTAGAATTATAAGAGGAACCTCATTCTCCTCCTCAGATTTCAGATATGTTACTTCACACTCATATGTTTGCTATGAATGGGAATTTAATACAGGGCTTTTTTATGCACTGGAATATTTCCTTACAGGGGGATTTGAGAACAAAATGTTCAAGAACCGTGCAATCTTCTGGAAATATACTGTATTTTAATGTCGTTTTTTAATCATTTCCCCAGCTAGACTAAGAGACAGTTACAAAGCCTTTAAAAAGACGGGCTTAGCAGGTTCTTTATACAGTAGCAGGGCTATGTAGCACCTCAACGACCTCAAAGAAATGCTTAAGAACCACATTTTTTTGTGTGTGTTTAGAGGAAACAGTTGAGATATTAAAGAGATAGAAAGTGAGATATGTGACTCAGACAGAAAGTGATTTGTTAGGAGATATAGGAGTTAGGTCAAGTGTTCATGACAACTCGGTGGTGTCTGCAAAACAATGTTAAAACCATAGACATGGCGCTTTATCTTTTATCATGCTTTATCAGTGACACATTGGGAGTGTTCTCTCTGTTCTTCTAAACTCTTTCAGTGCCTCCTCTGATAAGCTTCCAGTATGTTTCGACACACTTTACTCAAGTTGATTTAAAATCCGTCTGCTCTCTTTGTGTGCGTTACAGGAAGTGAGACAGTTCACAGTCCTGCTGCTTTGATGAGCGCTGGCATTTCTAAAGGTCTCTGGAAAAAACAGTTGTGATTTGATGATCTGCATATTTAAAATGCCACCTCAACAAAGTGCTCCAGAGCTGTTAAAGACGAAACATCTTGAGAACAATCACACAGGAGTTTGAAATTCACTGCTCGATTTGGTCAGGATTTTTAGTTCAAGTGGTAAAAGAATAAATAGATGAATCTGATAAAGAAAAGACCAGCTCATATTTCACCACAGGATCATACAGGAGAGGGAAATGTTTTTAGGACCATTTTTTGTGACATTATTTTCATAACAGTTGCGCACATTTTTCCAACAAAAGTCATAATGAAAAATAATTCCTCAGTTGAAATTCAGTATAAATAAATTCAGTGCAACAAACATGAACAAACATTGAAATATCTGGTTAGTTTGCAAATACCTTTTATTCCCTAAAGATGAAATTATTTATTTATTTTTCATTTTCATTAGGCTAAATAATTTGTTTGTTTATCTACACACACACACACACGCACACACACACACACACACACACAGGGGACTCTCCATAGGCATAATGGTTTTTATACTGTACAGACCGTATTTTGTATCGCCCTACACCAAACCTACCCCTAAACCTAACCCTCACAGGAAACTTTTTTTATTTGATTTTATTTTTTTACTTGTAATATTATCGTTTTGTTTGTATTCAGTTATGTATTTTTATTTTAGTTTTCAGTTTTTTATTTTTAATTAATTAATTTAATTTTATTATTTATTTATTATTTATTATCTATTTTTTGTTATTTAATTTTATTGTTTATGTATTTTTTTTTATCTATCTATCTATCTATCCATCTATCTACCTATCTATATACTTTTATTTATTGGTGTTTTTATTTTTTCATTTGTTTACTTTATTATTTTTTCCTTTCTTTCTTTAAGGCTGAAATATGACACAAATTTCACAGTTTTCATGTGACTGAGGAGTGAGTGAAGGAGTTTGACACCAAGAGCGTGGAGTATCAATGCGACGTTTAATGAAAATATTCACATAACAGCTCGGATTTGCATAACGCTTAATGAATATTAAGATGAAGTGAGGTCAGTGTAAATGTGTCTATTGTGCAGGATAAACATGAGGAACGAAACACACAAACATCAATCACAGAGAGTCATAACACACACACACACACACACAGGTGCGGCTGAATCAAAGCAGCAGGTTTGTGAATGGAGCAGATGTAATTCATGCTTTGTGTGAAGGAGTGCTTTAGAAACGCGAGTCTCTGAAGTGGATACAGCTGATGTCTCTGTGCCTTTGAAAGGTGTTTTCTTTTCTAGTGCTGCATGAACTGCCACAAAAATGTACATCTCAAACTAAAATCACTTATTATGACTTGTGCAGCTCTTTAGATCAGTCTTATTGGTTAATTAATTAAACAGAATTACATAAAACAGTCTTTCTGCTAATATTCATCTAGCTAATCATCTAAATGCTACTGCTATTTTTTAGTTTTTGCTCAGTGTTTCTATGGCAGGTTTGTGCCGTTCTTTCCTCTGACCTTAAACATAACAGCACAGGTCACAGGAAGTGATGGTTGCCTTGGTGACAGATGATGGTTGTGACGAGTGGGGCGGGGCCGAGGGACATGGGAGCGAGGCCGGTGGAGTGATTGGAGATGAACTACACCTGTTCGACCCGCCGGTCTCGAGGCCCATGGAGGAGATGGAAGGATATAAAACTGGAGCGACGACAGTGAAGGACGAGAGAGGACCAGGCCTGGGCGTTATTTTAGTTGTGTTTTGGTTTTTATTTGCGCGCACCAGTCGTCCGTGAGGGGCTGGTGCGCTGTTTTGTGTTTATTTTGCTTTATTAAAATGTTGTTTGATTGTCCGCCGGTTCCCGCCTCCTTCTTCCCGATGATTAGCAAGGTTTAATTCATTACAGTGGTGCCGTAACCCGGGAGAAGGAGGGAGGCGCTGCTGAAGATCCCTCGCTGCTGTGGTGAATCCGCGGTGCCAACGAGCAGGCGAGGAGTGTGCCGCCATGGACGCTCGAGGCGGTGGGCTGGAGCGAGTTGCCGGGGACGGGCGAGCTCGCTACCGGCCGCCCACGATAGGGAGGGGCGGCTGCCGTCCGTGAGGGAGCGGAGGAGTCTGCGCCGTTCGCCAGGTGGCCGGAGCCTGCTGCCATCCGCCGGAACGGGGAGGAGCAGGGAACGGGGGACTCCTGCCGGCTGCCCAAAACCGGAGGAGCCGTCGCCGTCCACCGGGCGGCGGAGGAGTGTCGTCCCGTCCGCCGAGGGCCGTCCAGTGCCACCGCCAGGCACCGCGGAGGAGATCGCCCAGCTGGTGGAGGGCCGAGCAGCGGTGCGTCTGGGAACCGGATTTTTTTTTTTTTTCCTCTCTCCCCTCTCTCGTCTCTGTCGCTCCTCCTTCCATCTCCTTTTCTCTCGCCTCGTCTGTCTCGTCTCTCGCCTCGTCTGGCCTGCGAGGGGCGATGGGGGTATGTGACGAGTGGGGCGGGGTCGAGGGACATGGGAGCGAGGCCGGTGGAGTGATTGGAGATGAGCTACACCTGTTCGACCCGCCGGTCTCGAGGCCCATGGAGGAGATGGAAGGATATAAAACTGGAGCGACGACAGTGAAGGACGAGAGAGGACCAGGCCTGGGCGTTATTTTAGTTGTGTTTTGGTTTTTATTTGCGCGCACCAGTTGTCCGTGAGGGGCTGGTGCGCTGTTTTGTGTTTATTTTGCTTTATTAAAATGTTGTTTGATTGTCCGCCGGTTCCCGCCTCCTTCTTCCCGATGATTAGCAAGGTTTAATTCCTTACAATGGTCATGGTTAATTATTACAGCATTCTGTCTCTTTTTGTATGGAATAATATTGTGATTGTGTATCTACTGTAGTTAGCTTTAAAATAAAATTTACAATATTTTATTTAATGCATTTCTGTTATGATTATTCTGATGTATTCTGTTATGCTATATATTTATATATTTGCTATATAAATATATTTGCTGTTGAAAAGCTTCAGGGCAGTAAGGTTTTCATGTTTTTGAAATAAGTGTCTTATAAACATGAAGGCTGCATTTATTTGTTTAGTAAAAACAGTAATTGTGAAATACGGCGATTTAAAATATCTGTTTTCTATTTAAATATATTTTAAAATGTAATTTATTTCTGTGATGCGAAGCTGAATTTTCAACATCATTCCTCCAGTCTTCATTTACATTTAAATTTACGTTTAATCATTTAGAAAAGAAAAGGTAAGTGCTAGTATTAGTTGGTCAATTGCTGCGAAAAAGATGTGTCTTTACATGTTTTTTGAAAATGAGTAAAGACTCATGTCTCATGTCTTCAGTGTCACATGATCCTTCAGAAATCATTCTAATAGCTCTTGGAACATTTTTGTGTAGAATGACTAAATAATATTTTTATTTTTATTCGTGGTGTCTGTTAAGTCAAGCAAGTATTGCTCATATAATCTGAGCCATAAATAAAGACTTGCTTTTTGACCCAGTAAATAACCACCTAGCTACTGGAGGAACACCCTGGCAACCACCTAAAGATGACCTGGAAACCACCTTAGCATCATGACACCACTCATATTTCCTTAAAGGGACCTACCCTCCTGTTTTTCAAAACCTGTATTATTATTTTCTTCTTCTTCTGTTGAACGCAAAAGAAGATATCTTAAAGAATGTCAGTAACCAGACAGTTTCTAGTAGCCATTGAAATTCATAGTATAAAAAAATAAATAAATACTCGGAAAGTCAATAGCTAGAAATTATTACACTATTTTCATTTTGGGGTGACCTGTCACTTTAAATGTGAGTGGTAAGTATAAAATCTAGTAACCACTGCATTTCCTCTCCAGATGCCTCATGAGACGCAGGAATAGTTTTAGTCTTCTTTTGCCATCACGATTAGAATTTTGGCAGTGTTTTAGGTCGAGTGAGCTGTGCTCTAAAACTGTAAGGTTTCTTGTCACAGAGTGCGATATTAAACTGTGTGTGTGTGTTAAGCTGTTAGACTCTAATACGCTGCTGAATCAACAAGGTGTTAAAGAGCTTGCTTTCACCTCCTCAAACGCTAATGTTATTGGCTATTGTTGCTGCCTCGCAGGTCAGATCTTTCAGATTACCCAGCATACAGCTGGAAAATATGAGTCTTTGCTGACCCTGTGACCCACATTGCCTTGGAGAACAGATTGTGTGTGAATGAGTTTGTGCAACAACAACAAAACAAAAAGGCCAAGGATGCTGCAGAAATTGCTTGTGCACTTACTGTGGTCATTGAAAGAGAGATCAGGAAAAGATGGAAAGGGAGGAAGTGCTCAAAAGGATGAGGACTGAGAAATGCAGGATGCCTTTTTTTAATTGAAAATGATCTGTTATGAAACACTCTTTATAAAACGATCCATCATGCATTTCTTTCATGGTTCTCTCCTGTCTGAAGGGTCGATATTTGTCCTTCAGCAGGATGGATGAAATTGAGTCGTGCTTTTGTAGGATGGCTGTGTGTGTGTGTGACGTGTGCACTGATCAGTTTCAGGTTGAGTGAGAGGGCACCGGTTCTTAAATCGCTGAAGCGAGATGTGTCTTGGTGAGTTCGTCTCAGCGTGGGACTGGAAGTCTGTTTGTGTCTCTTTCTCAGCTCAGGGAGACTGGCAGCTCTGCACAGACGTTTTCTGATTTCAAATGCTTTTTTTTAAACCTCAAAGGCCCAGCAAAACACACAAAAAATATTAAAGTTACAGACTCCAGTCACCTCGAGTCTAGTCAGAATGAAATAAAGCATGAAAATTGACCTTATTTCTGTGCATGATTCATCTCAAGAAAAATGTAAATTACTTTTATTTCTCTATTTAACTTTTCTGCTGATGGTATTCAAGGTCATATAATAAATTTGTTTTACTCCAGTAATTTTAGTGTTGTTTGGCATTAATCTAGCTTGCCAAGGCATTTTGAGCTACGGTAGTTGCTTTTAGGGGTGATTGCTTATTAAAAACACACAAGTCAAAACTCATCACTTCTTATGTCTTAGATGTAATAGTCAGTTAGATGTTTATATGGTTTTTAAAGAAAATGTTACTTTTTTATTCAGCAAGGTAATGACAGTAAAGACATTTAGAATGTTACAAAAGTTTTCAAATAAATGCTGTTGTTGTTTTTTTTACTTTCAACTCGTCCTGAAAGAAAATGAATGACAGTTTCCACGAAAATATTAATTAGCACAAACATTGATGATAAATTGTATTTAAAAATATATTCAAATAATAAATTATTTTAAATTATAACAACATTTTACAGTATTGCTCTTTTACAGGACTTTTGATCTAATAAATGCAGCTTTAGTGAACATAAGAGACAAAATCTTACCAACCCCACACTTTTAATGGAAGTGAACACACAATTTTAAGATATGACTATGAGTACGTTTGATTTTTTTTATTTAGATTATTTAGAATTTTGTAAATGTGAACATTTTGTATCACTACTGGAGTTTTATGTTATCTTTTAGGCTATCAAAGACTGTTATCATATGAAAATATTAGTTTATCTATTTGTTGTTTCTCCAGCCAAATGAATGCTTGAAGCTCATACTTATTTGAATAGTATCATGATGGCTCCCTCTAGCGGCTAAAATCATGTCATTTTGTCAGTTGTCTTCTGGTTTCATCTGGACTGTGTTTTTCTGTGCAGGTGTACGGTGGCGTTATGCCCACTGGAGGATTCTGGGGGCTGTAGTTTCCTGTTGTTAAGCTCAGTGAACAGCAGACGAGGAGAACAGAGCTGCCATGGCTTTGATTGACAAACACAAGGTCAAACGACAAAGACTTGACAAAATCTGCGAGGGTAAGAAATCTCACAGTGACTCTTAAGTACTGTGCCTGTACCATGGTGCAGTGATGGTATCAAATGATAATACATAATCTTACATATAAATGCTATTTTATATGTCCAATAGACTTCAAGAAATATGTAAGAATGTGTTTTTTATGCACTACAGTTTATAAGTCTATTATGCTCACTTATTTGATCACAAATACAGTAAAAACAGCAATGTTGGTAAATATTTTTACAATTGAAAACAACCGTGTTTTATTTGGATATAATTTAAAATGTAATTTTATTTTATTCCTGTGATTCAAAGCTGAATATTCAGCATCATTACTCCAGTCTTTAGTTTCACATGATCCTTCAGAAATCATTCTAATGTACTGATTTGCTGCTCAAGAAACCACGAATAGAAAGTTCAAAAGAACTGAATTTATTTGAAATGGAAATTATGAATATGTTTAATGTCACTTTTAATAAATCTAATGCATCCATGCCAAATAAAAGTATACGAAATCACGATATTAATTTTTTTTCTAAGAAGCTATGGTAATTGTGCAGTACTTTTTTGTCCTTTTCATAGTGTTTGTATATCTATCTATCTATCTATCTATCTATCTATCTATCTATCTATATATATATATATATATATATATATATATATATATATATATATATATATATATATATATATATATATATATATATATATATATATATATACACACACATATATACAGTATATATATATGTATATGAGTGTTTGTGTGTGGGCATGTGTGATAAGTGATGTCATCTCGGGTTCCCTGAGAAAGTTTTTCCAGCTTCCCTAATGTTCTTATTGGTCCCATTTGAAAGCCATCAGAGGCAGATTAAAAAACCAAAGGAATAACTAGTGAAACTAAATCCACATTTACTCCAAAACACATGTTGAACGTTCACCAAAGTTGATATCAGTCATGATGATGCAATGTTCCTCTAATGGAGCAGGAACTTAAATGACTGTTTAAACCCCATATCACATATACAGCAACACACACATACATGCAATCAATCTGTAATCCCCGGACACTGGGAAAGTTTTCCATCCTTTCCACAGAAAAACCACGGTTTGGCATCTCTCTGCTGCCTGATATTATAAGTGTATAAAAGTTTGCATTTGGCTCCTGGACCCCCTCCCTGGGACTCCTGAATGCGGTTGATCTGGCAGCCTTGTGTTTTCTTCCTCACACATCAATTAAGCTCAGGGTTTGGAAACCGAGGAGGGGAAATGTGCCTCTGGGGATGTTGTAAATGACACTGTGTACAAAGAGGAAGGGCCAGAGAGTCATTAGTTTTTTGGTCTGACAGGGTGTAGTTTTCATATGTGAGATGGAGACTGCTGACCGCTGAAATGTTTTTACAGCTTTATATGTTTATTTGTTTTATCTTATGGTCTTTTTTATTATGTCTCCATGTGCAGTAAAGGAATGTGTTAAAGTCACCATGATCTGTGCAAATTATTCCAAAGAAAAAAAGTTTTGTAATCTTTAATCAAAACATTTCTTCTGAAACTAATTTCTTTGCATTTGACGTCATTGGATAATGTTGACTAAAAGTCAAATAGCTATTTATACAGTGTTTTGGTAAACTTGTAATCAGTCTGTCAGTCTCCATTCTGGTATGGAACGGCCCTTTTTAAAAATTGATTTGACTCATCCCACATTTTTTCATGTTGAATAATACTTTTACACTTGGAAATACATCATACTGTGGATGTGAAAGAGTTTGTGATTAGTCGTGATTTAAAAAATGTTTTTTGTGTTCATGTGTATTGCGTTGCCTTTTTCCAAAGAAGCTGAGAGATGAGTTGAAATAGATTTCTGTGGTCATCAACATTATGCCTCCAATCCTTTTGACTGAACTTTTTGAACCTGCAACATTCCTTTAATGCTATGCGAGTTGACCTTGTTGCATTCAAAGATATTTCATGCTTGCTTGCATTAGACAAAAAAAGCTATTTCAATTGAATGTATAATTGTTTATTTATTTATTTATTTATTTCTACTAAGAAATTAGATTTATTTAACCTTTTTTAAATAGCTGTTTTTTTTAAATACATAAACTTTAATAATAATATTATTTGATCATTTATTTAGTTTATTGTTAAAGTAAGGTTTATTACTATTGCTATATTTCACTACAAAGAGTATCTATTTTTATTTTATAGTGAAATGTTACAAAAAGTAATGATTCTTGTTTAATAATATAATGAAATACTCATTTATTATTATTTATTTTACAGTAGAACTATACCATACCAATACTCATATTTATAAGTCTTTATTTCTTCATTTTCAATTGTTAAATCATCAAGCTTTTATTTTGAACACAGTGCTGTACTATAAAACATGCAGTGCATATATTTATTAAATTAAACCACAGCTTCTGTTATTTGGAAATTGCACTAAGCCATGCTTGACAGACATGCTTACCTGAGACTAGATGTGTCTCGATGTTCATCAGGTAGTTAAATTTTCTCCTGTGAGATTGTAATTTATTGGAAGATATGTGAGTTCCTCTAGGAAGCATTTCATTGTGGGGTTTTTGGCTATTGTGCTGTGGTGTCCCCTGTCACACTAGTTAAATAGTGCTTCTAAGTAGTGCAAGTGTGTGATACATTAACTGCTAGGTAAAGTTCAAGACTGAAAGATCAGGTGTCAGAAACTCGAGTCGTAGTCATATTCCCTACAGCTCCAGCACAAAGCCTACAGTCATCACATCTGCAGCCACTGGCTCGTTAAACGCATGACTCGCTTTCCCAGAGTTGGAAAAGCCAGGTTCTTCAGTATACCTCCCATAATGAAGAAATGTCAAGTCTCCCTTTTTCCTTTTTTAAAAAGAGCCTTATTACAGCACCACGATGGGACTCCCCAAGGGAATTCTGCTGGCAGAGGAGAAACCAGCAGAAAAGAAGAAATAGACAAGAGAAACGAGGAAGTTAAGTTGTGAAATGCGTTATAGTGAGATGTCTGAAAAGAGAGCTGTCAGCTGAATCGCTGTGCAGAGGCTGCCTAAGAAAAATCTATAAAATGGTGTAAAATCTTTTCAGTAGAAGAATTGTTACTTGAGTGGTTATGAATTGGACTGCACTGTTTTTCCCCGAATTAACACTGTAGCTGTATGTGGGCCTCAACCAAGGTTCCTGTGCTTCTGAGAAGAAAAGAGACAAGGCACATCACAAAGAGTTAATTGTATTTGCGGCTCTTGTGATTTATATTGGAAGATTAGGGTATTCAGATTATTATAACAGATGACAAGTAAATGTTTAATACCCTTGCTGGAAAAACAGGTCAAGCTGGTTTTCTGGAACAGAGTAGCTGGGTTGTTTTTGTACCAATGAGATTGACCCAGATGGTCTACCAGCTCAAACTTGGATCAACTAGCTGATCGTCCCGCTTATCAACCATGTAGACCATCTTAGACTAGTTATTGTTAACTAAAACTATTAAAAATGTTTTCATTATAGTGACATAAAGCTGAAATAAAATATGTAAGTATTATGCATGATAATAAGCAACTAGTTATTAGTGAGAATTTGTCCCTAAACTAAAGTTTCGCCAAATAAAAAATGAATATGATATATGAGAAATTTGTGAAATTTATTTTTTATATAGATTTTTTTTAAAACAAAATGTAAAAATGTTACCTTGGAAATAAAAAAGTTTGTTGAAGAGCTACAATTTCTGAAACTAAAACAAAAAAGAAATCAATGCTAAATTAAAAAAACTATAATAAAATGATGAAAGCATGTAACAAAATGAATAAAACTTAAATTTAAATAAATAAAAAAAAATAATTCAAAATAATAAATTATACTAGTGTGTAAATAATACAATAATGCTGTCTTAGACCAGACTGAAACCATGATAGAGCTTAAATCATTTTGTACACACAGCATTTCTTTTAATCCAGTGTTAGTTGTTCTTGCTGTATCAAAATGAGAACATTTTTCATAAATTGCCAATTTATAAGCAACTTTAATGAACAAAAAAACACAGTATACAGCATTAGGAACTCCCAGCTGAACAAGAAAGTGAGTAAATTAGTTGAAGCAATGTTTCATTTCACCGCATTCTGCTTTTAATCGCTTCATATCCTTTTTTTATGAATTTGCTTCCCTCAAAGAGCTCTCGTATTAGTAGTCATGTATAAAATTGCTTACACATGTATTCCCAGATAGGCAGAGAAGCTTGTTGAAGCCAAGTGTCCCACGGGGTTTTGTATTTGATTAGTCACAGTCTCTCAGGCACAAAGGATTTATGAAAATTCTCTCTCTTTTCCTTTGTTTCTGTCTCTCTTTCTTTCTCTCTTTTGTTCCTTAAAGTTCTGCAGAAGGATAACTAAAGACAGTGTTGCCATGATACAACTCTCCTGTTTTTTCCATTGTAATGCAACTGTACTGATCCATGTTGTTTTTTTCTTTTTGGTAATTGTGTAGCAGTTGTTAAAGAATCCAATATAATCCTCACTGTGTCTGTAAGCAAAAAGAAGAAAGAAAAGACTCTTCCGGAGAGATTTCATTTCATTTGGCTGTGTTGGATACTCTCTCTTGCTCTGTGCCAGAACCTAGTAAACTAGTAAGGCATCAGTGCCACGCTCCAAAAAAATGTAGGCAGTATAATTATAGGGGAGCTTGACTTGTAGCACACACAGAGAAGGAAATCCAAGCATGCAGTGCACTTATGAGGTGAGAGAATTGTTGATTATGATTATGAAAATAATTATTTTATCTGTTGCTGAAAATTGTTGACAAAAATAGTGCATTCTAAAATAAAGTGTTTTGTGTGTCACTGGCTGAACAATAAGTTATCTCTACTGACATTAGTGTTTAGGTTTGAATCTCCAGCATCAAATGCTTTTTGTGTGATGTGCCTGTGAAGAGAGGACAGTTAGGTCACTTATGACAAGAAAACTATAATGGGTGTCGTTTGCAATCTGGGAATGCTAATGTATTCAGGTGTAGTTGATTCTGAACAACAGGCTTAAAGCCAACATGAAATTCCTGCCATATCTGTATTACAGGCATGAAACAGTGTTTCATAAAAGTGAAAGGATCAAAACAAAGCAAAGTACTGGAAAGTCACTTTAAACTGTGCAGAGCTTTAGAAGGTATCAAAATGCAGAATTTATCACAATGACAGTGGATAGTCAAAGAATATGCCCTATTAATTTTATCCTCACAAATCTCTTTCTCTCCCTCCCTCTCAATCTCTCTCTCTCTCTCTCTCTCTCTCTCTTTCTGGTGTTTGTGGGGATCAGAAAGGATTTGGGTGGAGTGTTTCAGTGGCAGGTGGACAAAATCTGTTCACAACAAAAAGCTTGTCCTAAACCGAAAAACTCAAGATTCAACTGTTAACATTCATATTGCTGGAATGTTTTTCATGAAACACTATTTGAAAGCCTTTAGATATTGTAGTATTATTTGATGTCCCAGATTTTGCCTTTCAGCCCCTGTGGGTTTTATAATGCTTGTCTTTATAACATAGCCATGCTTTCTCAGTGGGGAATAGCAAAACACGGGGTGATGGCTTCTTTATGTAGAATGAATGTCTAAAAAAACTGTATTGGTGTATTCAAGGGATTGTTCAACTGAAGATGAAAATGCTATCATTATTTACTCACCCTCATGTTATTCCAAACCTGTAGGCATTTCTTTCTTAATGACCTTTGGGGTCCAAAAAACACTAGATCCCATTGACTTTAATTGTATGGACAAAAAGTGTCCCTTTAAAGGGTAACAAAGTATTTTTATGTTGTGCTGATGTTTCTAAGAAATTACACTATCCTTATGTAATTTAACTAAAAGTGGTATCGCAATTTGCTTGAGATCTAATTGGTTTTGTAATGAAGCTGTAATTCATAAGCTTCAAGAAGCTTTGTGACCTCATTGTTGGTGTACTGTGAAGGGTGTTTGGAAGCAGGGGTTCATAAAGCTGCACTGGTGTCGGCTCGGGTCATAAAGCAATAGATGAGTGGTGATGCTGGATCTCTGCATTTGCATTGCTCTGCAGGCATTGCTGGCCCATCATAGGATTATTGTTCAATCAGGATTTGACGTTTCCTGACAGTGCTACACGATTCTGCCCTGCTGCATTAGATCTGTATTAGTTTAACTGGCCCGCCCCACTGGCCCATCTCTTGGAGTCCAGCAAAGACCGCCTGCTTCATGCCAGCTGGACAGGCTTATGAAAGAAGCACAGACCACCTCAACCATTGGCATCAGGTAAGTGTGTCCATGGCAGCATGTGTTCCTGTCCAAAGGGATTTCATTTTATTCATTATCATCAGGGACACATTTTGTTTGCTTTTTCATGTGACGTCACAAGGGTGAAGAGTGGATTTAAGCTGGATTTATTTGGTCTGTAATCCCTCATAGCAATCTGAATGAGTAAAATGTTCAGAGTTCAGAGCGGATCAGCTTCACTGGATTATCACAAGCCCTTGCCTCCCCCACACCAACCCTCCCCTTGTTAAAATTTTTCTTCCTGTCTCTCTGTTTTTTCTCTTTTTCTTTCCCTCTGTCTGTTCACGCTTGTCGCTTTGCATTGCCAGAATGGAGTAGTCAGGCAGGCTTCGCCTACCAACATTATTTGTGAGAGTGCATGGTGTCCTCTTTCCTGCTTTCATCACCACCAGCAGTATTCCCCAGATTAATTATTCACCGATCGCCAAGCAAGAGGAGCCATTTGATAGCCAGTCCTTGCCACTGTGATAGAGACGGGAGACAGAAATTACAACTGGACCTTCAGGTGAAAAGCAGTACTTCTGTTTAAATTTGTTTCTTTCACCCTTCTTCCTCACACCACTTGACAACATCTTGCAACTAGAAACTTAAAGGAAAACCTTTCTAATTTTTTCTTCCCTGCGAGTAAGGTATATCTCTTCCTCATGTTGATCTCCAGTAAGCAGTTGCCGATCGGCCGCTCCCAGAGCTGGGACACGCTGGGTGGGAATGAGGGTCATTGGGAGCGCAGTGACGGTGTTTACGAGCAGCAGGCCCGGATGGCTGGTCGACGCAACTCGCTGAGCTATGGAGCGGATGTGGGAGGGGGATGGTATGAGCCACTGCCTGGAGTGCGTCCCCCTGACCTGGATTTGAAACGGGAGCAAGACTCCTACCAGGAATCTCTTTACAATCAGGGATATTTGGATCGTCCGGACCCCCGTAACATTAGAAAGAGTTCTGTTCCTGAGTTGAACAGCCATTACGACCGGTCACCCATGGCTCACCGTGGTTCCCTGCCACCCCACGACTACTATCAGCAAGACTCAGGCATGCCACCACAAACAACCGAGGGTTTTTATCGTGGAGAGCAACCTCATTCTATTAATAGGTCATCTTCACATTATGGAATGATGGCTGGTCCTCGGCAATTGTGGGAACACAGCTCAGGAAGTCGACCTGGTTCTGCTGCCCCAACACCCGCCATACCTCCTCCCCCACCTCCAACTGCTCAGGACATGGGTCGTATTTACAGAGAACCATCTCTGCCTGGACCCCCACATTCTACTCCTGGCAACAAAATGATGCAGGATGGGCAGTGCATTCCAAGCCGTGCACCATCTCCAGCTCGTTATTATATGGAGCCAAATTCTCCCCGTTATGGTGCTGAGCCACCTGCCTCTCTAACTAGCCATTCAGTCTACAGTGATGTTAACGGAAGGCAGATTGATCCTCATCAGCCA